>NW_026598930.1:0-20366 GCF_029784155.1 Uranotaenia lowii
CAGACTTTTATGGCAAAATTATACCTAATTTTGCTATCATGCCTTGAGAGTAAATTGAGGTATCATTTTGCCCGAATAAAGGTGGTACAATGCCAAAATTTGGGTCTCACTCTTCATATATGGATACCTCAATAATATCAAATGTAGGTTTCACTGAAACCTTAATGATACCTTATTTAGCCAACGTTTCCTAGCGAGTTTCGAGGGCATAATGATACCACTTTTAGGTGTAATTCACAGCCAAAATTTGGCATCGTTGTGATATCAAATCCTTTTTGAAAAAGTCGCCAAACGAGGCATCATTAAGCTTTCATCAGAAACCAAAATTTGGCATCACTGAGCTTTTTTTTAATCTAAAACGATACACAAATTTTGGTATTGTACCACCTTTATTAGGGCGAAATGATACCAAAAATTACTAACAAGGCATGATAGCATAAATAAATATAATTCAGCCATTTAGGTTTGCTCCGGATTGTATTGTACCTTGTCAGATAAATCGTAAGGAATATGTGAAATCGTCTGTATTGAGATATTCAATATGACATACAATAGGATGAAAATCGTTGTAAAAAATCGCCAGTATTCATGCAATTATCCGGCATTACACTATAACAAATGAAATAAATATTCATACCTTTCCAAAATCGCCTTCAGTTATGCAGCGTGTATAGCACTTTATGAGATCATAGTGTCGGAAATTTTGACCTAATGTATGGGTTTGATTTTACTAAAAATTTACAAAAAATCCAAAAATCTCCTTAATTTAATAATCCTTAATTTTAATTGAAAAACTCTTACATGTATCTGCGAAGCTAGACGCCTGTATTTAAAAAATGTCATTGTAATGGATACAAAGTAGTTATTTGTTTTGTTTGTCCAAATCATCTTTATGAAGGCATTCACAATGTTTAATTGAACTGATGAACCTGACCTGGAAATTTCAAGAGTGGAAAAATATCAAAATTAATAAATGCTTTTTAATAAAAAAATTGCTCATCCCTGATCAAAATCACTAGATATATAATTGTATTAAGCAACAATACGAGGAGGCGATGTTATTAATACAATGCGATGTTTCTAAACATCGTTTCGTAATATGAAACTATCCAACACGTTAAGTTGCATACGTTAAGGCGATTTTCATAATACAATAAAAATGTATCACCACACCCATACACCATACAGTTTTGCGTATATACTTCGATTTCCGTACACCAAATCCGAAATTTCAAATACCACATTATAGTGCTGAAATATGAATTCAAAGCTTAATTTTAAACATACATACATGTGGCACTGAACCCCGGATCTACATATTCAATTCTGTATTCTGAATTTGTATACAGTGTATATTCTGAGCCTAATCCTGCATATCATAATGTCTGATTCAGAACAAGAATCTGAAATCTGATCTGCTTTTTCTGGGTAATATCGAAGACCTAAACGAAAAACTGAAAAAATTTGAGCTTAAAATATTAGACAAAAGAAAGATTTTAAATACTGAAATTCCTCATGACGGCAGTATGATTTTTTCCTGGATTTTCATCCTTTAGGATGATTCATCCCTGGGAGTAAGAATTAAAAATTTTGTAGCTTCAAAAAGTTAATGTTCACAGTTAAAGACAAATTAAGATTAGTTAATGCACAGAGCACAAAACATCTAACTGAAGAAACAATTAATTGTGAAGTCAAACAGCAGATACATACAAAATATCGCGCAACACAAATTTTGTAGCATTGTTCCGCAAGAGCAGCACTGAAACCCTTCTAATGACATTATTTTTCACTTAAATTATCGCCTGCAGTTATGCAACTGCAATATCTAATCTATCTATCCAGTCATGCAAATTCAATAGAGAATATTATAATATTACCAAAAAGTCGATTTTTGACCAAACATTTGGATGACTTTTGATGGTGACAAAATCGAAACTTTGATGCACTAAGAACACTGATTCCCATATAGGACATAATTTACTTCACAATCTTTCAAACTAATATTCATACTGGTAATATTTCACGGCTTTCGAAATCCTTACATTTGTTAAATTAATGATTTCTAATTCACAAAACCTACTTAAATTAAGTTTACATACTTCAGGATACATGCCTTTAAAACGTCATTTGAGATATTTTTTAAGAGCTTTGGACCGGTTGGTTAAACATAACTACTTAGAAGGTCATATGAATGCTTAAGTTAAAGGAAATAATCGTTTACCATTCTATCTAGTCATACAATCAAAAACATCAAAATATTAAATAAAAAAGTGTTGAATACACACTAATAATTTAAAAAAAAACATGCGACGTCATGAAAACATGTCATTGAATCGATTTGATATGTTCACTGGTCAGATAATTACTTAAACACTAGAAAATATCGCCTTTACTAAGCACCTTTTACTGTAGGCGATATTCATATTACACTGCAAGGCTTATAATATCGCCTACGTTTATGCAACAGTTTATAAGCGAAAGAGTTATTCATAGTACAGTGAAATACACCTACATGGTAACCCCTTAATCTAATCTATTTGTGAGATTTTTTTTTATCCATTTTCTGTAGAAGATGATTACATATCGCACTGTTTGAACGAGTAAACCGAAAGTGCAGGTATATTTATGTTGCTTATTCAAATATTCAAAAGCCTCATTTACATGAATGTATTAACTCAAAAGTGTTTTTTTGCCATAAGTATTAAAGATTTCAGTTCCAAGCAATTTCAGAAAAAGGGTTGGCTTGATAGCGGCACATTATCCAAACATACGGGAATATTGTGCCATAACAATTTGTTGATAAATGTAGAAATCTACAGAACGAAAAATTGTCCTCATTCCACACCGCTTTCGGCGATAACAGACAGTCTATAACAATTAACGTGATAGATGATATGATTAGCAATACATTGAATGCTTTTTCTCAGAAATGATAGTCACCTGATTTTTAAAGATTCAATTATGTATGCTAAAAACTGTTTTCATTTACCATACTCCCGGTGTATCTTAACATATTTTCCAATTTTAAAGCGAGCTGAATGATTTGCAGGAATATGTATTATCATATATAATAAATTAAAAAGAAGTCGAACTTACCCGGTGTTTGGACAACCGTCCAGTAGATTTCATTTTTTATGGCCTTTCTTTCGCCCGTTTTCCTCGCTCTCCAGTCATCGTTGGACCACAGGTATTATGAACCAATTGGATTCGATTGTGATTGAGTCGCTCGAGGATATTTCCGTCCAACCGTATGTGGAAAGGTGGGAATCATGGTAGGACAGAGCTTCGGAGCTAATTCGCTTTCGCCGGAACATCCATTAAGGAAATTTTGCAACCGTTGGCTCATCGTAGCTACACTTCTTTTTCGTCATCAGTAAGATCCAAAAACTGAAAGATAGATCTTCGGGTTATTAAAAATTTAAATCATATCTAACTTACCTTTAGAGAACGACTGATAAATATATCTGATGATGCGAAAACTTTTGGATTTTGAAATAACTCCCATTATTGAATTTGTTACAAACGGCACTGTTTACTTTTTTTTTGTTTTGTTTCTACTCCTAGATTGGATCAGTGCCATCAATAATATATCCAGTAGTTCTTTGGTGTTATTTAAAAAAAAAATCGATTGAAATTTTCATGATAAGAAGCATTACTAAAATTTTCTTCTACGTTTATCACGCTACGTACGTTTGAAAACGAAAAATCACAAAATTTAATGAAAACAAGGAGGTTTTACATATGATAAGTTTTGCAAATTTGGAAAGTTTTAATCCTAGCATTCTAGAAATATGAACTAGGCTTTGTGGTTTTGAATTATGTGAGAATCTTTTACGATTAGTATTGATTAAAATTTAGTTCAATGTGTAATTTAATTATAAGAGCCTTTTTCCAATTAATCGTTCCTACACGCAGCGAAAAGATTTTTTTATTTCTAAGGAAAGTGTCGCAAAAACAAAGGGCAATTTCCTTTGATTTTGGGACAAATGAAATTCCTTTGATTCAAATGCTTTTGTCTCGGAGAAATGTTTGCAAAACTGTTCAATTAATTAAAAAAATTCTTTAATACTTAACAAAAGTTTAAATAATGGTTATTATCAATAAACAAAATTTTTTACCTTCTCACAGATCGATGATTTAATTAATTGATGATTCAAAGGTGTAGTTTTTTTTTGTTTCAATGGTACAAGTTTTTTCTGCGTGTCCAATCTTCAAGTTCTACAATCATAAGTAAATGATCGACCTTATTCATATGACTGAGGCCGATGACATAGTGAGAGCGATGCGATGCGAATTGGCGAACGCGGCCAATGCGAACTCGAGCGGCGGAACAAATTGACTTCTGCTCCGCCGCGTTGAGTATGTCAGGTTTAAGCGATTCACATATTTTTTCATCAAATGTGGTTCGCCGCATTGAATCGCATTCGCCGTTTCGCATCGCATCGTACTCACTATGTCATCGGCCTGACACACTATTTAGCGCTAAACAAGAAATCAGTACAGAATGTTTTTTTTAATTATAACATATTTATCGAACAGAATTAATTCAAAAAGCGGTTATCGCGTAGCAAAAAGATTTAGGCAAGATTTGACCAATCGCTCAAAAGTCGCACTGCAGAGTTATGAAATGCTCAGTCCGATTTAGTATGCTGCGACTACAATACTTGAACAAATATTTATAATTTGAAAAAAACTGAGATTTTTGCTGATTATAAAATATCCCAAAGATTTTTGTTAATTTGGTGAAAAATAAAAATAAAATTCCAATCCATTCCTATGAAAATTATAAATAAATTATTGATACCTAGTTTAGCTATCGATGTTATACGCCAAATTCATCCAAAATAATTTTTTAAACATACATCATACAAAATTGTACCCTGTGAAATGATACCTTAAAGATGCCTCATTTTGCTATGCTTGAGAATTCAACACTAAGAAGCGCATCACAGAAAATTGAATACCAAATCATGCATCCATTTTGCTCTCACTAAATGAAACCTTAATCATGCCTCGTTTTCTTATCTTGGAAATTATCAAACCAAATAGTGCTTTCATTTTGGACTCAATGCCTTATTCAGGTATTGGTTAGGTATCATCTTTCGAAATATTGATGCTTTAATGAAACCTAATTTTGCCATTGAAAAAAATGCGATACTATATTTTGCTATCATTTTGGCATTGATAGCTCATTTTGGTTACTGTTTGCTATCGATTCAGGCATCAAAGTCTGCTCGGGAATAACTTTTTTATCTTAACTCTTATCGGAATGCAGTCTTCGGATGAAATATTTATCATAATTTAGACTTTAAGAAACCCTGTTTTTGAAAGAAATCGGCCGACGGAAACCAAAGTTATTCATGAAAAACTGGGTTTTCATGTTTCTTTCGAACAAAATGTCTCAAAATCCCATACAAACTTCAGGCTCGTTGAGCGACCCCTTCTCGTGATCTGATCTGGCCAAAATTTGGCATGAGATCTTGTACGAGGCCTAGGATCAATTTTAGCCTGCAGCGTATAACTTTTTCAAAAGTCGGGTCATTTGGGGCACTCTAATATACAAGACAGCTTTATCTGATCAGCCGAAACAAACCAAAACAAAAAGACGACATTTTTCGGTAAGCAATTTTATAATATTGAACTGTTTTATAAAACTGTGTTAACATATAATAAAATAACAGTCCCTGATGATGATCCTATAAGGATCGAAACGTTGGATCTTAAATAAATAGTCGTCTTTGCTATTTAAGTTGACTGATAGCCGAAAAATTTACTTCCAAAAAACTTATTTAGCAATCGAAAATCGATACCGGATTTCAGATTCAGATTTCAGGAGGGTGCTTAATCGCTTGGAGCACGGCACCCTCCCAGATTTCAGATTCAGATTTCAGGAGGGTGCTTAATCGCTTGGAGCACGGCACCCTCCCAAATAAACGCACTTCAATCATTCAATCAGACTTCAGATTCAGACTTCAGATTCAGGTTTCAGATTCAGAACTCAGATTCAGATTTCAGATTTCAGCTTCAGACTTCAGATTCAGATTTCAGATTCAGATTTCAGATTCAGATTTCAGATTCAGATTACAGATTCAGATTTCAGATTCAGATTCATATTCAGATTTCAGATTCAGATTCAGATTTCTGATTTCAGATTTCAGATTTCAGATTTCAGATTCAGTTATCAGATATCAGATTCAGATTTCAGATTTAGTTATCAGATATCAGATTCAGATTTCAGATTCAGATTTCAGATTCAGATTTCAGATTCAGATTTCAGAATCAGATTTCAGATTCAGATTTCAGATTCAGATTCATATTCAGATTTCAGATTCAGATTCAGATTTCAGATTTCAGATTCAGTTATCAGATATCAGATTCAGATTTCAGATTTAGTTATCAGATATCAGATTCAGATTTCAGATTCAGATTTCAGATTCAGATTTCAGAATCAGATTTCAGATTCAGATTTCAGATTCAGATTCATATTCAGATTTCAGATTCAGATTCAGATTTCTGATTTCAGATTTTAGATTTCAGATTTCAGATTCAGTTATCAGATATCAGGTTCAGATTTCAGATTCAGTTATCAGATATCAGATTCAGATTTCAGATTCAGATTTCAGATTCAGATTCAGATTTCAGAATCAGATTTCAGATTCAGATTTCAGATTCAGATTTCAGATTCAGATTTCAGATTCAGATTTCAGATTCAGATTTCAGATTCAGATTTCAGATTCAGATTTCAGATTCAGATTTCAGATTCAGATTTCAGATTCAGATTTCAGATTCAGATTTCAGATTCAGATTTCAGATTCAGATTTCAGATTCAGATTTCAGATTCAGATTTCAGATTCAGATTTCAGATTCAGATTTCAGATTCAGATTTCAGATTCAGATTCAGATTTCAGATTCAGATTTCAGATTCAGATTTCAGATTCAGATTTCAGATTCAGATTCAGATTTCAAATTCAGATTTCAGATTCAGATTTCAGATTCAGATTTCAGATTCAGATTTCAGATTCAGATTTCAGATTCAGATTTCAGATTCAGATTTCAGATTCAGATTTCAGATTCAGATTTCAGATTCAGATTTCAGATTCAGATTTCAGATTCAGATTTCAGATTCAGATTTCAGATTCAGATTTCAGATTCAGATTTCAGATTCAGATTTCAGATTCAGATTTCAGATTCAGATTTCAGATTCAGATTTCAGATTCAGATTTCAGATTCAGATTTCAGATTCAGATTTCAGATTCAGATTTCAGATTCAGATTTCAGATTCAGATTCAGATTTCAGATTCAGATTTCAGATTCAGATTTCAGATTCAGATTTCAGATTCAGATTTCAGATTCAGATTTCAGATTCAGATTTCAGATTCAGATTTCAGATTCAGATTCAGATTTCAGATTCAGATTTCAGATTCAGATTTCAGATTCAGATTTCAGATTCAGATTTCAGATTCAGATTTCAGATTCAGATTTCAGATTCAGATTTCAGATTCAGATTTCAGATTCAGATTTCAGATTCAGATTTCAGATTCAGATTTCAGATTCAGATTTCAGATTCAGATTTCAGATTCAGATTTCAGATTCAGATTTCAGATTCAGATTTCAGATTCAGATTTCAGATTCAGATTTCAGATTCAGATTTCAGATTCAGATTTCAGATTCAGATTTCAGATTCAGATTTCAGATTCAGATTTCAGATTCAGATTTCAGATTCAGATTTCAGATTCAGATTTCAGATTCAGATTTCAGATTCAGATTTCAGATTCAGATTTCAGATTCAGATTTCAGATTCAGATTTCAGATTCAGATTTCAGATTCAGATTTCAGATTCAGATTTCAGATTCAGATTTCAGATTCAGATTTCAGATTCAGATTTCAGATTCAGATTTCAGATTCAGATTTCAGATTCAGATTTCAGATTCAGATTTCAGATTCAGATTTCAGATTCAGATTTCAGATTCAGATTTCAGATTCAGATTTCAGATTCAGATTTCAGATTCAGATTTCAGATTCAGATTTCAGATTCAGATTTCAGATTCAGATTTCAGATTCAGATTTCAGATTCAGATTTCAGATTCAGATTTCAGATTCAGATTTCAGATTCAGATTTCAGATTCAGATTTCAGATTCAGATTTCAGATTCAGATTTCAGATTCAGATTTCAGATTCAGATTTCAGATTCAGATTTCAGATTCAGATTTCAGATTCAGATTTCAGATTCAGATTTCAGATTCAGATTTCAGATTCAGATTTCAGATTCAGATTTCAGATTCAGATTTCAGATTCAGATTTCAGATTCAGATTTCAGATTCAGATTTCAGATTCAGATTTCAGATTCAGATTTCAGATTCAGATTTCAGATTCAGATTTCAGATTCAGATTTCAGATTCAGATTTCAGATTCAGATTTCAGATTCAGATTTCAGATTCAGATTTCAGATTCAGATTTCAGATTCAGATTTCAGATTCAGATTTCAGATTCAGATTTTCAGATTCAGATTTCAGATTCAGATTTCAGATTCAGATTTTCAGATTCAGATTTCAGATTCAGATTTCAGATTTCAGATTTCAGATTTCAGATTTCAGATTTCAGATTCAGATTTCAGATTCAGATTTCAGATTCAGATTTCAGATTCAGATTTCAGATTCAGATTCAGATTTCAGATTCAGATTTCAGATTCAGATTTCAGATTCAGATTTCAGATTCAGATTTCAGATTCAGATTCAGATTTCAGATTCAGATTTTCAGATTCAGATTTCAGATTCAGATTTCAGATTCAGATTTCAGATTCAGATTTCAGATTCAGATTTCAGATTCAGATTTCAGATTCAGATTTCAGATTCAGATTTCAGATTCAGATTTCAGATTCAGATTTCAGATTCAGATTTCAGATTCAGATTTCAGATTCAGATTTCAGATTCAGATTTCAGATTCAGATTTCAGATTCAGATTTCAGATTCAGATTTCAGATTCAGATTTCAGATTCAGATTTCAGATTCAGATTTCAGATTCAGATTTCAGATTCAGATTTCAGATTCAGATTTCAGATTCAGATTTCAGATTCAGATTTCAGATTCAGATTTCAGATTCAGATTTCAGATTCAGATTTCAGATTCAGATTTCAGATTCAGATTTCAGATTCAGATTTCAGATTCAGATTTCAGATTCAGATTCAGATTTCAGATTCAGATTTCAGATTCAGATTTCAGATTCAGATTTCAGATTTCAGATTCGGATTCAGATTCAGATTTCAGATTCTGATTTCAGATTCAGATTTCAGATTTCAGATTCAGATTTCAGATTCAGATTTCAGATTCAGATTTCAGATTCAGATTTCAGATTCAGATTTCAGATTCAGATTTCAGATTCAGATTTCAGATTTCAGATTCGGATTCAGATTCAAATTTCAGATTCTGATTTCAGATTCAGATTCAGATTTCAGATTCAGATTTCAGATTCAGATTTCAGATTCAGATTTCAGATTCAGATTTCAGATTCAGATTTCAGATTCAGATTTCAGATTCAGATTTCAGATTCAGATTTCAGATTCAGATTTCAGATTCAGATTTCAGATTCAGATTTCAGATTCAGATTTCAGATTCAGATTTCAGATTCAGATTTCAGATTCAGATTTCAGATTCAGATTTCAGATTCAGATTTCAGATTCAGATTTCAGATTCAGATTTCAGATTCAGATTTCAGATTCAGATTTCAGATTCAGATTTCAGATTCAGATTTCAGATTCAGATTTCAGATTCAGATTTCAGATTCAGATTTCAGATTCAGATTTCAGATTCAGATTTCAGATTAAGATTTCAGATTCAGATTTCAGATTCAGATTTCAGATTCAGATTTCAGATTCAGATTTCAGATTCAGATTTCAGATTCAGATTTCAGATTCAGATTTCAGATTTAAGATTCGGATTCCGATTCAGATTTCAGATTCAGATTTCAGATTCAGATTTCAGATTCAGATTTCAGATTCAGATTTCAGATTCAGATTTCAGATTCAGATTTCAGATTCAGATTTCAGATTCAGATTTCAGATTCAGATTTCAGATTCAGATTTCAGATTCAGATTTCAGATTCAGATTTCAGATTCAGATTTCAGATTCAGATTTCAGATTCAGATTTCAGATTCAGATTTCAGATTCAGATTTCAGATTCAGATTTCAGATTCAGATTTCAGATTCAGATTTCAGATTCAGATTTCAGATTCAGATTTCAGATTCAGATTTCAGATTTCAGATTCAGATTTCAGATTCAGATTTCAGATTCAGATTTCAGATTCAGATTTCAGATTCAGATTTCAGATTCAGATTTCAGATTCAGATTTCAGATTCAGATTTCAGATTCAGATTTCAGATTCAGATTTCAGATTCAGATTTCAGATTCAGATTTCAGATTCAGATTTCAGATTCAGATTTCAGATTCAGATTTCAGATTCAGATTTCAGATTCAGATTTCAGATTCATATTTCAGATTCAGATTTCAGATTCAGATTTCAGATTCAGATTTCAGATTCAGATTTCAGATTCAGATTTCAGATTCAGATTTCAGATTCAGATTTCAGATTCAGATTTCAGATTCAGATTTCAGATTCAGATTTCAGATTCAGATTTCAGATTCAGATTTCAGATTCAGATTTCAGATTCAGATTTCAGATTCAGATTTCAGATTCAGATTTCAGATTCAGATTTCAGATTCAGATTTCAGATTCAGATTTCAGATTTCAGATTCAGATTTCAGATTCAGATTTCAGATTCAGATTTCAGATTCAGATTTCAGATTCAGATTTCAGATTCAGATTTCAGATTCAGATTTCAGATTCAGATTTCAGATTCAGATTTCAGATTCAGATTTCAGATTCAGATTCAGATTTCAGATTCAGATTTCAGATTCAGATTTCAGATTCAGATTTCAGATTCAGATTTCAGATTCAGATTTCAGATTCAGATTTCAGATTCAGATTTCAGATTCAGATTTCAGATTCAGATTTCAGATTCAGATTTCAGATTCAGATTTCAGATTCAGATTTCAGATTCAGATTTCAGATTCAGATTTCAGATTCAGATTTCAGATTCAGATTTCAGATTCAGATTTCAGATTCAGATTTCAGATTCAGATTTCAGATTCAGATTTCAGATTCAGATTTCAGATTCAGATTTCAGATTCAGATTTCAGATTCAGATTTCAGATTCAGATTTCAGATTCAGATTTCAGATTCAGATTTCAGATTCAGATTTCAGATTTAAGATTCGGATTCAGATTCAGATTTCAGATTCTGATTTCAGATTCAGATTCAGATTTCAGATTCATATTTCAGATTCAGATTTCAGATTCAGATTTCAGATTCAGATTTCAGATTCAGATTTCAGATTCAGATTTCAGATTCAGATTTCAGATTCAGATTTCAGATTCAGATTTCAGATTCAGATTTCAGATTCAGATTTCAGATTCAGATTTTAGATTCAGATTTCAGATTCAGATTTCAGATTCAGATTTCAGATTCAGATTTCAGATTCAGATTTCAGATACAGATTTCAGATTCAGATTTCAGATTCAGATTTCAGATTCAGATTTCAGATTCAGATTTCAGATTCAGATTTCAGATTCAGATTTCAGATTCAGATTTCAGATTCAGATTTCAGATTCAGATTTCAGATTCAGATTTCAGATTCAGATTTCAGATTCAGATTTCAGATTCAGATTTCAGATTCAGATTTCAGATTCAGATTTCAGATTTAGATTTCAGATTCAGATTTCAGATTCAGATTTCAGATTCAGATTTCAGATTCAGATTTCAGATTCAGATTTCAGATTCAGATTTCAGATTCAGATTTCAGATTCAGATTTCAGATTCAGATTTCAGATTCAGATTTCAGATTCAGATTTCAGATTCAGATTTCAGATTCAGATTTCAGATTCAGATTTCAGATTCAGATTTCAGATTCAGATTTCAGATTCAGATTTCAGATTCAGATTTCAGATTCAGATTTCAGATTCAGATTTCAGATTCAGATTTCAGATTCAGATTTCAGATTCAGATTTCAGATTCAGATTTCAGATTCAGATTTCAGATTCAGATTTCAGATTCAGATTGCAGATTCAGATTTCAGATTCAGATTTCAGATTCAGATTTCAGATTCAGATTTCAGATTCAGATTTCAGATTCAGATTTCAGATTCAGATTTCAGATTCAGATTTCAGATTCAGATTTCAGATTCAGATTTCAGATTCAGATTTCAGATTCAGATTTCAGATTCAGATTTCAGATTCAGATTTCAGATTCAGATTTCAGATTTCAAATCCAATCATCCAGATTAATGGTTCAGATTTCAGATTTCAGATTCAGATTTCAGTTTCAGAATACAGTTCAGATTCCATATTCAAATTTTGGATTCAAATTTCAGATTCAGGTTTAAGATTTCGATTTCAGATTCGAATTCAGATTCAGATTTCAGATTCAGATTTCATGTTCGTAGTTTAGATTCAGATTTCATATTTATATTTAAGATTTAATATTCAGCTTTCACTAAAAAAACGTATCTATGGAAAAATTTCATTCATTTCAATTTGATAGCTTTTGCAAAAATAAAATATTCCTTTACCTCTATTTAAATTTTGAAAAAAATATAACAACTATCAAAAGGGTAAGAAAAAAACCCACTGAAATTTCTATGCATTTTAAATAGAATAGATTTATTCAGCGATATTCAAAGCCGATTATCTGTTCGAAAATTTTGAAATCAAGGTCAAAGTGGCACACTCTGAAAAGTTCATTGTTCTCAGTGAAATGATATTGAGGGTCACGTGTTGAAATGTGATTGGTCAAATCGGCCCACAAGATCGAATCTATAAAAGGCTCATTGTCTATTGTTCTCAATATCATTCCTTCTGTGCGTCACCGTCTGTAATATCGTGAGCTTCTTGTCAAGGTCACCTCGTGCGCGTTTCAATCGTTAGAGGAAGTTTGTGTCTGAGGTTTAGTGTAATATACTGCGTCAACTTTGAAAAATGGTTAGACTTAGCCATCATGAAAATTCCGTTGATGTGTCCACGCAATCCGAGGCAACAGAGAATCCGGATCTTATAGCAAGCATTCAGAGTATCATCATATCACGCATCCAAAATGGGGCCACGGTTCAAGACATAATCAGTAAGAATAATCCAGAGCACGTTTCGCAACGTACATATGTCGATAATAATCTGTGCTTGTTCATTGATTCTTTTTTCTGTAGAAGACTATGAGAATTACAACGGGGTAAATCTTGAGTCTATGTATAATGGACGAGACGGGATAGCAGAACTTCTACGTAGGATTCCGGACGTGTGGTCGGTCTACAAAGCTCCGTATGGACCATATTTGTGGTATTGTTCAACCAAAAAATCGGAACACCTAGTCAAGATGATCGCTAATCAAAAAACGTCATACAACAAGATGTATAACAACCGCAGCTATCATCCCTTGATGCGAGGTCCGAATCCGGGTTCAAGTACTAACCAAAACATTCAAATCAACAACGGGTCTAGCCAAGGGGGTAAATTTAACCCGGATAGTGCGGAATTCGTGCCTGGTCGATACAGGCAGTACTTCAAACGAGGCCAAACTCCAGGTCCAATCACTGATCAACAACCAAACATGGCAAGATTTCAAACCAGCGGCTCTAGCCAAGGGGACAAATTTTACCCGGATAACGTGAACTTCATTCCTCGGCGCAATGCTTGGAAGCGGATGCAGCAGCGTGACATCATCAGCCATCCATACTTACCGCCACAGCCGCGATGGAACAGAACACAAAAACAAGCGCCAAGCTACTCACAGTTTGGCCAAGCAAAGGTAAGTTCTAAACTGGTTAAACTTATTCGGTACGTAACTTTTCGTTCTTTTATATTTTTTTTCCTACAGAAAATGAAAGATCCCAATTTCTGTGGCTATCAGATGATCGGAGATGACTTTTTCCTATCACTTGCTGCTTACGAATTAGGAAGTTATATTGACAAAAGTGAGTTAATCTTTGCACACTGCACACATAATCATGATATTGATCCTTTTGACATTTCTTCCGCTCCAGGACACTACATCCAACAGAGCGGGCTTTGCATTTCCGGCTTGACAATCGCGGAAGCAGCAGACCGCGTATTAGAAGCCCCCTACATAAGCGATCGGGTCATGATTAATGTCGGCGCGGTGGACTTGCTGCACGGTCACAAATTCATAGACATGCAGCAGGATCTGCGCAAACTGATAGAGAACTTGAATTATCGCGGAGCGGCCGATATTATCGTGACTACGGTTTCTCCACTGGCAAACTGCTGCCACATTGTAAGCATCGTTGAGGGTCTCGAAAAGTTCAACAACCTAATTCGTAGCAATTGGAAATTTATCGACGTGCACAAGTATTTCGTCGACGAACGAGGATGTACACTACGCTCATGCTTCCAAGAGGAACCTCGCAAGGTGACCGGAAGTCTGAAGCCACACTGGCTCTGGAACAAGGTCGGTCGTCAGCGGATCTTGGACGCCATAAAAGCTGATCTTGGGGCACTGTATTAGATAGGTAGTAGATTCGCATTTTACGCACAGCTTCAAACATCTTGTGGTTTCATCAAAAGTACTAAATTTTAAAATGTGCTTGAAGCACTTGTCCATTTGTGATATCGTATGTAATTTTTGTAGTGATTAAGTGTAATCTGTAGGTGAGATGGTACCATTCTCAAACAAGCGTTTTGCCGGGAAAATATTTTCAAAATTATCAAGTTTTGAAAACCTTTTTCCACCAAGTCGAAACTCCATTGCCTGATGCCAGCAAACACCGGCAGCTGACATCGGACAATCTGACTTTCACCTACTTGAAGGATGAACAACCGCTGATTCTGAGCATCTTTCCGCTGGACGGAACGAGTTTGCTCCACTGGGCAACTGCCGGCCCCCATTGGGCAGCAAGCCGCAATTTTCAGACAACGGTTGCTCATCTAAGATACATTTTCGATGTCTTTGCTTCAATGCTGGGGTTCTAATATTTAGTTTATAATTTTATAAGCAGAAAAATGCATTTATTTATGAGAAGAATTGTGTACAATGAACATTATTTTAAGCATCGAATTTGTATCCTGTGTGTAATAAATTTGTGTTAAATGTTATTCATCTTGTTTCAAATGGTTATGATTGAAAAGGTCATGAAATCACACATTTCATATGAACATGAAGCACACTCTCTTGCATGCGTAGTCCTATGGGTTCACACCGATTACCCCAGCCACACCAAGACCAAAAAGTCCGATTTACGTAGAATTACTGTATCTTTGGCCACACATTCTTTAGAAAGCTCAATTTTTTTCAAAATTTCATAGCTGATCTGTCTTACGCAAAAAATTTGATCAAAAAATCCCAAGTAACCAAAAGTTACATAAAACAGTCTTACTCAGCTGATGTGGTCTGGGCAAGCACGTCTGTTATGGTAGCTGGTTCGTCGAGAAGAGAGAGCTTGTCCCTAAATTAGCACTCAGGCTACTATGATGATTCCTATGCTAACCATAGCGGTAGCTATGGTTACTATATGGCGGCTATTTGGGCTATGGGTTATTCTTCAGCCTACTGTGATTGACCAAATTCTAACATACTCCCCTCCCAACATAGATATATAGCCCAAAATATATTGTAGAGTGATAAAAATGAATTTCATTTTTTTTTTGGTTACATTTTTTGTAAATTTTTTGATTATTTTCGCCGATCAGATACATTTATAAACTCATTTCTCTTGCTCGTTTGATGAAAAAAAGCATAGAGTAGCTATCAACCGTCATGAAGTTCTGAAGGTGGCAAGTGGCTTCTTTTAGTATACACAAATCTTTTTTGAGATTTTTTTTTGCGAACCAATTGGGAAGTTTACCAAATGAGGTGAGCTAATACGATTTAGTAGACGATAGATGGATTTTTGGCAGATTACTTATAGATTCTGTTATGAAAATGTTCTCGCATAAATCGATTTGTATCAGAGAGATCCGCGGACATAGATGAGATTGGTCTCGTGAATACTTAAGCGATCGGTATTGAAGATCGAAGAACTTTTCTTGTGTGATGATTGAAACTCACAAATGTCCCCATTATTAGGCTAACAAGGCGCTTTAATTTTAACTGGACTATTTCTGTCGAACAAAATATTCTTATTTCAAATTGATGTTACAGGTGATATAACGTTTCAGGCGATCTCGTGAGTCACGACTTGTGCTTACTTACTTACTTACTTAATGATCCCGCGCCGATCCTCCGGTGCATAGGGCCGTGGTAAAAGACCTCCACTGTTGACGATCCGGAGCCAGCGTCTTCACCTAGTCCCAGTCAAGATTCTCGTCGACAGTTCGGATTTCAGCGGCTAGGCTTCGCCGCCACGAATTTCTGGGTCTGCCTCTTCTTCGATGACCTTCTGGATTCCAATCTAGCGCCTCTCTGCAAATCTCGTTTTCATCTCTTCGCAGCGTGTGCCCAATCCATCTCCACTTACGTTCCCGAATCTCGATTTCTAGCGCCTTTTGATGACACCGGCGATGTAGTTCCTCATTCGAGATCCAGTTGCCAGGCCACCAAGCGCGGATTGATTCCGAATACTTGCAGTTTTCGCGTCGTTACCGCATATGTGCACCAAGTTTCGCACCCGTACAGCAATACGGATTTGACGTTTGAGTTGAAGATTCGGATTTTTGTTCGTAGAGAGATCTGGCGTGACCGCCAGATGTTTCGGAGACTCGCAAACGCAAATCGGGCCTTTCTGATCCGTGTTTCGATGTCTTTTCTGGTACCACCATCAGGCGTAATCTGGCTACCAAGATACTGGAAGCACTCCACTTTCTCAACTTGTTGCCCAGCTACCATGAAACTGGAGGGATTTCCTGTGTTGATCTCCATCGACTTGGTCTTTCCGACATTGACTTTGAGACCTGCTGCCTTGGAACTTTCGGTGAGGTCGTCGAGTTTGCTCTGCATATCTGGTTGTGTTTGGGCGAGCAAAACAATATCGTCAGCCAGGTCAAGGTCGTTCAGTTGCTCCATTGTTGAAGACTTGTGCTTAGCTCCTGTATAATCCGTTGCATTGTCGCAGTAGATTACGGAGCTACGACTGCATTGCTTGAAGAATCTTCGTAAAGCAGCACTCATGCAACTGCTAGCTAATTCTAAACCAACTAATCTTGTAATGTAGCAAAAAACAAGGCAACGTTTACCTTTAAGGACTCCTTCTATTTTACCAAATTTTTCATGCAAGTGAACAATCCACCATGATTAACACCACAATTTATCATGAATGGTCTTAATCGATTGTACTTAGATACCGGTTACTAACTAAGGACCTGACTTATCCAAATTGATTTCATTTGAAGCATGTTAAGCAACTGTGTACAACTTGTCAAGAAATATTCTGTCATATAATTGGCTATTTTTAAGGCATATATGCAGAAAGCCTTGAGATCTAGTGAGCAGACTTTAAGAAAATAATGTCTGGCTGTGAGCAGGCATTCCTTCGTTGGAAATATTTGGTGCAGTAGTTTAACACTTCTACTTCTTTTAAACGTCCCTCGACTAATAAAACTGGCATTTCAAATAATTGGAATAATGTTAGTAAAGTCCTTGAACATGGGATGGATTAGATCAGTGCTCAAAAAAGTCGAATTCATTTACCACAAAACAAACTGAATGACACAATTTCAATTCTTATTCGGAACTTGGTCCAAACAGTTTTGCCATGTTATGCCTTTTGGCGTTACAAACACAAACGAAAAATAATATGATGAAAATACTTGTGCTTTAATGTAAGTAGAATAGCGCTTCTACATTTCTTACACGTTATTTCTTCCTTTGCAGTAGATGCCTACTAGAAGCGTCCTTGATATTTTATTCCATGATTCGCTTAATCTTTTTAGGAACTGAGGACCTGATCACTTTAATGTACACGATGCCGTTTTAATGACTCTCCTCTGTATACTGATTCGCGGAATTGACTTTAGATTTAACATGTTCGCATGTTTGTGCATAAGATTTTCCAGTAACGTTGCGGCTCTAAATTCCTTTCTTGGCGAGTGTCGTGTTCGATGTTGTTGGCGAAACTCTAGATTTAGCACGCGATAAGACTTTATTTCAATTATCTTTTCTTATATAAAATAACAACTTCATTGTCAGGTTTTGCAGTTTCTGAGAATCCAACTCAATTCTAAACAGCTGAAACCTCTGCAGATGAAACCTGTTTCGAGATGCTATATGATTGTTTTAATAGTTTTTGCCTGTTAAACATGTTTCGCTTAGTTATTTTCTATAAACATTTACGAATGAGAGTAGTTCTATTGGCTCAAACACTTTTTGTAATTCAGGTATTACATGGCGTTCTATCACAGCCAAATTTATCACTCAACTGATGACTTATTCAGAACTAATCTGTTAAAAATCCTAAAGCGGGCCCAAGATTGTTGTTCCATGGAGCTTACCATGTCCGCAAACACCTGTTTCTTTGGATCCAACTTAGGCAATTCAAATCGGTTGTACTCCACTTACCCGAAAACCATTGCCCAGAATGAAAAATCCCCAGAATTCCAATCGCCAGAAAGAACCATTCCACAGAATTTTTTTCCCCAGACGAACCATTCCCCAGAAAAATTTTCGCCAGAATGTACCATTTCCCAGAAATTTTTCACCAGAATGAACCATGTACCAGAAATTTTTTCGCCAGAAGAACCATTTCCCAAAAAATTGAAAATATTTATCCTTACTAGAAATTATTCAAAAAAAAAGGAATTGTTACAAAAAAATGGGGTTTCATAACTCTATTCTTTTGTGGCAAAGCCGCAACCAACGAGGATGAAGGGGCTGAGGCGGCACAAAGCCGCCGAAGCTCCCAAATCCGAGGAGGCCGCCGACCCGCCGTCGGAAGCGGCGGCCCTAAGACATTGGTCTAGGTCTGCCGGGGCTTTCTAGGTCTGCGTAAAAGCTAGGGGTGATCCCTTAGCCCCGTCCGCCACGCGACAGCGTGAAGGACAAAACGTCTTTCAAGTTCGAATGCGCAGCGTGAGGAGTCGGATACCAAAACGGTTTTTTAAAGGAACATGGTAAGCATTGAATCAATTAAAGTACCCAAACCATAAACAAAGCACAATATTGGTTCTAAAATAAATTTAGTTGGAAAATTTCAAAGTCGTAGTTTCAATCATTTTGAAAAAATTAATTTCGAATCATATGAAATATACAAAAATTCATTAGAAAAAAAAAACAAATTAAAATACTAGGGGAAAAAATCTGGGATTTGTGCCATTCTGGTAAATGTTCCATTCTGGGGAAAAAAATTCTGGGAAATGGTCCATTCTGGGAAAAAAATTTCTGGTAAATGGTCCATTCTGGGGATTTTTTTTCTGGGAAATGGTTCATTCTGGGGTTTGATTTCGGGTATTTGTCATTCTGGGAAAAATTCATTCTGGGCAATGGTTTTCGGGTAAATGGGATACAATCTTCAAATCAAGCGAGGCTTTTTATTCAGTTGATCTGGATTTCCAGTTTGAAATTCTTTCCTATTCACGTCCATCAAATCCATTAGGTTTAATTTCTTTACTAGAAAATTCGCTTGCTAATTCATGTCGCCATCTTGCACATGAAAGCTAAAGTCACTTGTCGCAATTCACAAGTTAATCGTCAATCTTCTGCTGACATCTTTATTTTCAAGAACGACAATTGTAAGAAATAAGAATCGCCTTATTCCATACAATAAGGCATCTCAACATTTGGATCACCTCAAATAAGGCAGCTTTACTTTCGAATCGCCCTACACAGTTTCTAAGGCATCTTGATTATTGAATCGCTTCTATCATCTTTCGAAGCATCTTTATTTTCACATTAAAAAATGAATCACCTCACAGAATATTGAGCCATCTTTAATGTTGAATCGCCAAAACCCTCATTTTAAGGCATCTCTTGATTTTCTTGAATATTTAGATTCACTTTATTGCAATATTGTATCGCCAAAACCCTCGTGGTAAGGTATCTCTTAATTTCTTTATTAAGGTTCACTTTAATGCAATATTGTCCCGCCAAAACCCTCGTGTTAAGGCGTCTCTTATATTCTCACTCAGAATATTGTATTGGATTCTTACCGTCTCGATATCCGGTTCGATAGGACCACTTTATGATGTGTTCTGGGCAAGCACGTCTGTTATGGTCGCTGGTTCGTCGAGAAGAGAGAGTTTGTCCCTAAATTAGCACTCAGGCTACTATGATGATTCCTATGCTAACCATAGCGGTAGCTATGGTTACTATATGGCGGCTATTGGGGCTATGGGTTATTCTTCAGCCTACTGTGATTGACCAAATTCTAACATCAGCC
>NW_026598931.1:0-20334 GCF_029784155.1 Uranotaenia lowii
CCAGCCTATTTTTGCGGTCAAATGTTGTGCAACAGTATCGGCAGACGAATTACGAATTGTATAGCCTTCATGGGTATAGCATTAGCATGTATTCCGATAATATTAATCATCCAAAATAGTGAAACCGAAATATATGTCACGACTCTAGCTGTGATTGTAAAGTTCTTCGTCTGCTTGTCGTACTTTGCACTTTACCTGCAATCATACGAGGTCTACCCCATTACTCTGCGCCAGACTGGAACCTCGTTCGGACTCATCATAAGCAACATTTTCGGCACCTTGGGACCTTACATCGTGTATCTAGGAACAAACAATGATGTGCGTCTACCATTTGCGGCAATGGGTTTGATCGGCCTCGTAGGGTGCTTTGCTTCGAGTTGCCTACCGGAAACGTTGTACCAAAAACTGCCAGAAACCATGCAAGAGGGAAGACTTTTTGGCAAGGGTCAGAAGTTTTGGTCCCTGCCACGAAAACCTCGGGCCGAGCAGCCGCAACAACCGGCGACCAACAGAGATTATTCCAAGCTAAGCCAGCAGGAACCCGTTCCAGAGTCTCAGAGTGATTCCGAAATTGCTGCCTAGGCAATGGAGTGCGTTTTTGGGGAGCGTATATTGAGATGTGTTTTTTGTTTTGTTTTGGTGATAACTTTTGATCGAATAAATATACAGTATTCAAATTTTTAAATCGAAAATCATCTTCTCGAGAAAGAAATTGGCCCATGTTATTTATTTACACATTAAAAAATATTAATCCAAATATTCGTTTCGCCGAATAGTTGAAAAGGTTCAGTCGGCCATTGGCCGAGTATTACTATTTGATAGGGGATGACTCTTTAGGGTAGACTCAACAAGTTATCAGTAGTGTATCTAATTGCTCTGTTGTTACATTAAAAAGCTACATGTTAAACTACTTTAACATCAATAACCAGCATCTTGACAGGGTATTTGAAGTTGACGACGTTCGATAGTCGAAAATCTTCAGTTACTAGTATGGCGTTTTCTTAGCTTGGATTCATTTTCAAAGTAGTAAGAAAATTCAGAAAAACCGTTATGCTTGAATTCACTGTACTGTGTATATCCATTATAAAAAGTGCGGCAATTGCTTGGGATTCTAATTAGCAATGTTGGATTTGCGGATTGAGCGTGTATGAACACGATTTGTTAGATTCGCTCTACGACCTCTGTCTTAGTGCAATCCTGAAGAGCTTCTCGCATTACCAAACTGGTACAGCTTTTATTTGTCTATTTGTATAAAAACGGATCACATGTTGATCCAAATAATATCTTAATCATGAATAACATATTAAAATACAAATCCACTCGACACATTTCTGAACACGCCTGAAATTTTCCTTTGGAACACATGGTGTAATTTGCGCAGAGAGGAAATTCATAATAGTTCCAAAACAAACGACGCTAGCCAAGACTTCAACGCAGACGTGTTAAATACTTTTTTCACCTCTGGACACTTACAGCTGTTACCACCGTCTTCTAATCTTCCACTGCTCCACTGATTTTCAAAATACATCCGTCAATGAGATTTGCGAAAGACTTTACGAGATCCATTCCAATGCAATTGGCTCAGATAGAATACCTGTTAACTTCCTTAAGTATTGTGTCCCTTCATTCTATCTGTATTGTGTCACCTTTTTCATAGTATAATAGCTTCCGTTATGTTTCCAAGTACATGGAAGAAAGCTATCGTTACTCCTATTCCGAAAATAAGTATTTATTAGGCCAATAAGCGTTCTCGCAGCCATGTCCAAGATACTGGAAAAAGAACTACTGGCACAAATAACAGAACATCTTAACCAACACGATCCTCCTCTCCAAGCTAAACATCAATCTGGTTATCGTAAAGGTCACTCAACTACAACTGCTTTAGTCAAGGTGACACACGGTGACATACTCAGTAATCTCGACAACGAACAATGCACAATACTGGTTCTTGTTGACTTCTCACTAGCATTCAACTGCGTCAATCATCGATCACTAGCAAGGGAGTTGATATCCGAGTTTTGTTTCTCGTCAACCGCATGTAATCTCATATCGTCTTTTCTCACGAACCGATGAACTACTCACAGATGGTACACATCAAGCACTGACCATACTGACTGGACACTCGATTTCGTTTTCTGGATAATTTTTCCAACAGTACGCAATGTCGATTCCAGAGTGCGCATCGATCGATTTGGAGAAATGCTATCCCAGTTAGGAAATGCCACCCAACTTTCAAAAATAAAACAGGCAATTTCTACGATAAAAGCGGGCTAAACAGGTACATTTTTCCTACAAGGCATTTTTTGTCAAATTTTTCAGGTTCGCCACCTGGCGTCGATATTGCGTACCTGCAAAATCTGACAAAAAATAGATAGAAAATGGTTGAATTTTTGTTCTAAGTGTCATGTCAGTGTGATCAGTGCCTCAAGGTTCATGCCTGAGTGCCTTGCTCTTCAGCTTTTATGTAAATAGTCTCCCTACCTAAAATGCAACTATCAACTCTATGCAGATGACTTACAAATTTACATAAATTGGCCTATACCTGAAGTCGATCAACTTGTCCGAACCATCAACGAAGATCTAGCGAGAATTGAACTGTGGAGCAAGAATAATAATCTCTCACCCAACCCCAGTAAAATCCAAGCGATTGTTTTCAACAAACGAGATAGTGTCAGTCCTAACATTGACATTATCTTCTGTAATCAAACCATCCCTCTGATGAAAAAAGTGAAAAACTTAGGGCTTACAATGGATCACAACATGAATTGGACCGACCACATCAACAGTATTTCATCAAAAGTTTTCCTCACTTTCAGAGCTTTCCGTAAATTCCAATCCGTGCTCACTGTTCCAATTCGTTTGAAACTGGTCCAGTCTATTATTGTTCCCATCTTTTTATACTGCGGTACAGTTTACTTCCCAGGTCTCTCAGCAACCTGTAAAGACCAGCTGATAAGGTGTTACAAATCTGTGGCAAGATTTGTCTTCAATCTTAACCGAAGAGTGATTTCAGAGACCACCAGAAGACTCATACTTGGCTGCGATCTTCTGGAGAACTATTGGAGGCGTAAATGTTGCTTCATGCGCCAAGGTTACGACCAAAAGCTACATGGATATCTCCTTTCTCACCTCCAGCGAGGGAGGAACGAGCGATCCAAATGCTTCATCATCCCCCAACATTCCACAACCTCATGGAAGAGTATACTGGTGTATTGCGCCTCCTGTTGGAACAACTTGCCTTTGGCGACAAGGCAAAGCAGTTTGCTAACCACCTTCAAGACGGCGTTGAACAGAGCTTCATAACGCGAATATTAGATTTTCGATATCAAAACATTTATTAACATTCCACGCGTTTTGTTACACAAGTGATTTCCTTAACCTGAATAATAGTTAATTGTAACCAACAGGCTGCGTTAAAGTTAATAAAATTACAAATTACAAATTTCTCGAAACGTCGAGGTCCGAAATGCTCGGAATAACGATTAAAAGTGTTTAAGAATCCAACAAAAATGCTGTTGGCTCCATAGTTGTTTAGGCGAATGGGAACGAAGAGCTGCAGATGCTGTTTTCTTAATCCTCGGGTTCATACACTGAGAGAAATGACTTCCAGCAGCGCGGGAGAGTCCATTCTCGATGCCAGCAGGAAAGCAACAACAATAACGCCCAGATCGTTAATGTAGTCCACTCGGATGATAGTTTTGTCTCCAAGGATGTCTTCCGCATAAAGTGTGTGCCGCTTACGGGAATGCGTTATAACCGAGTATTTACCCCGGGTCAACGGGAGGTAGGTCATGTCGTGCTAGTGAGCAAATACGGAGAATTGCTGCTTTAAACAGTCGATGTCGTTTTGCGAGAGTGCGGATTACGAAAATTATCGGTCCTAAAAGGCTTCCTTGAGGTACTCCAGAGGAATTTCCTAGAAAAGCATTCACCAGCTCGAACGGATAACTTCCGTCTCGTTGAATAACTACGGAACCCATCCAGTAGAGATCCACATAACCCTAAGCATCCGAGCTTTGCGATAGCAATATCATGCGGTTCACTTTGTCGAACACAGCAAAGAGATCGGTATAAATGGCATCAGTTTGGTCTTCCTGACAGTCTTGAACGAAAGATGTGAAGCTCAATAAGTTTGTTGTTGTGGATCGTTTAGGCATGAATTCATGATGGTCATTCGAAATGTGGAGCCTGTTATATGATTTTAAATCGCCGTAATTTTTGTGAATATAATTTTTAAGTGGCATGCTCGGCGGAATGAAAACTAGAGAGAATTTTTTTTTAATTTTTTTTATAGAAATATGAAAGAAAGATGGATAGACAGGCATTAGTGTGCCAATAGGAGAAAGCTTGATAGCTGTTAAAATTTTAGGCTAGAGAGCATGTTGATGAAAAGCTCCCATGAATTGTCCCGCCTTTGCTCTATACTAGCTTACTGTACATGAGAAACATGAGAAACTGAGAAACAGAGTTCCCATGTATAGCGAGCCCAGTGGTTTGAGAGTGTGGTTTTTACACACACTTCAAGCGAGCTTAAATTTCCACACCTAGCAAGCTTTCTCCTTGGTGCATTAATGCCTGTCTATCCACCCTTCTTTCATATTTCTAAAAAAAAAAAATAGGAAACACGCGCTCACGAATGTTCGCCACACCGTCTGGAATCCTCAGGGGAGCCACCTCGGACCTCTGCTGTTTATAATCTTCTTGAATGACCTGTGCTCAACACTTCAGTTCGATACACTCCTTTACGCCGATGATCCTAAGATTTTCCGGAAGATTCATAACACTGCTGACTGTTTGGCCCTTAAAGCTGACATCGCTAGACTAGATGAGTGGTACTGCTTAAACGGAGTGCTAGCAAACGTGAAGAAGTGCAAGGTTATAAACTTTTCTCGTGCAAGAAGAACGATCCTTTTCGACGATCAACTAACCGGAGTAAGGCTGGAGAACGTGAAGTCTATTCTCGACCTCGGAGTGAAGATCGACAACAGGCTCACATTTGCTGAACATGTCGCGCTTACTTCTGCAAAAGGATTCGCTGCTCTAGGACTCCTGCGTCGCAACACCAAGGATTTTGATGACATTTACGCATTGAAGGCCATATACTGTGCATCAGTACGTAGCATGGAGTTCGCCGTCCAGGTGTGGGCTCCAGCACAGAGGATACAATGTCACCTTCTTGACGAGCTCAACGCTGTTTCTTAAGATACGCTCTACGGCGTCTTCCCTGGAACGGCCCGGTCCAACTACCGCCGTATGAGGAAAGGTGTGCACTGATATGCCTAACCTCACTCGAAAAGCGTCGCATCGAGCTGCAGCAAGGTTTTATATTTGACACATTGACCAACCGTATTGACTGTGCTTACATTCTAAAACGTGTTAATATTTATGTACCAACGAGAGCTCTTCGACAACGTCAGTTTCTTTCAATATCTCACCACCGTACTGCTTATGGTCAAAACCAACCTATTGACAAGAGTTGTGAACTTTTTAATTTAGTGTATCATTTGTTTAATTTTCGTAGTTTTAAAGTTATCAGTCTGTACGGTAATTTAAACCAAAGACGAAATAAAAAAAATTATCTATAATCTGACGTAGAATCGCTGTACTTCAGGCATCTAAGTAGACGCTTAAGGGTGCCGTTAAAGAAGAACGCACAGGGTCTGGAAACAAAAATCCGCCTTGGGAAGAGCACCATTTCAAGCCTAGCACGTTGAAGTCGCCGATGACGAGTATGTCATCTTTAGGAGAGCGAATAGAACAAACTTTGGAGAGGCTACGTGTGACAAACGTTGTTAACGTGTCAACGCACCTTAATCCAACACAAACATGTTTAGCAATAAGATACACCTCAAACCATAACCCTTGCTGCCAAGTGTCAAACACTCCATCGAGGCGAACGCGCTACGAAGACAATTTGCGGGAAAGTTACTTGTGCAGGAAAAACGTGGTTATTATCGGATATTAAAAAAGCCGGTTATTAGCAGATATACATATTATATTTAACAGTTTCGGTAGTCATTATAAAATCCCAGTTATAGGATACACGAAACTATCGTAGGTACACATTCGATAAATTATAAACAGCTTTAAACTCATGCAGACATAAATTTCTAGGTTACCTACTGACTATTAAAAACCTGGTTCAAGATTCCTCGTCAGATCCGGTTTTCACCTATTGAAAGACCGCTCTTGTAGAAAGGTAACATAAAACAGGATAGGCTTGAATATCAGAATAAATTATAAAAACATTGTTATCACAATTATAGACAACGGCAAGGTGAAACACCTATTGTAGTTTCCAGTTCGAGTACGAACAGTTAAAGAACAAAAACGTAAGTTCTCATTGAATTATTGCAACCTAAAAAACCTAATAATGAAATATGTTTATAACAGGAATTTTTTAACCGATCAGTGGATCGTAATAAATCGGTTTAAGAAAACGGAAAACCTTTCCTTGTTCTATTTCGAACACTACGTGAAAAAAAATTCTGCTACAACCAAGTCTCCGGAACTTTTTTTGTATAGGTCTCCGGAACGATCAGAAGCCACGTACACTACGCACACAGAGAGTTTCCGATCACCAAGGTCGATGCGGATCCAAAGAAGTTCCAGATTATTCCAAAAATCGTCTTAACACGTTCGTTGCCACGTCACCCATATTCGGCAGACGGGTGTATTTCCTGGGGGGGCCCCGTCACATAAAAAAGCAGGTGACGCTCTCTTACTTGAGTTTACCGCTCAGCTGCGCCACACGTTTCAAATATGGAAGTTCTCCCTCTTTGCTTTCTCTCTCTGAAAATTTCTTTGGGCCCGGCTAGCAAAACTACCAAAATGAGCGTGGCGACGAACGTGTTAAATTAACAGGACCGGGAGTTCAGATTTATCAGCAAGTAACACTCCACCTCCGGTTGACTTTATGCTGTTGAGAGGGCTACGATCATAGAGAACCTCTTCGCCACGGACGAACTCAACGCCGGGACGACTGCTGACGCTGGCAGAAAACAGCACGACTCAGTCGAAGGGCTCAGGGGTCTCCAAAGAGCTCAAATCGAATGAATGATCAACTTTAGTGCTCCTTCGAAGACTTTGCGAAATCAACCTTTTTCATGGAATCGAACCCACCGAACATCCTAAGACCATTATGAATCAATGCAAATGAATTCATAATGGTCGTTAATCGGTGTCGACAAATCTTGCCGACGGAGTTTTCCTTCGAACTTTAACCCGTAGGGACAGGCAGACTAGGTCAGGTCAGACAGGTCAGTATGGTCCAGATTGCCGAACATGTACACTAGAGTGCCCCACATGACCCGAATTTTGAAAAAGTTATGTGCTGCAGGCTAAATTTGATCCTAGATCTAGTGCAAGATCTAAAGCCAAATTTGGGCTAGATCGGATCATGGAAAGGGGTCGCTCAAGGAGCCTGAAGTTTGTATGAGATTTCGAGACATTTTATTCAGGAGAAACATGAAAAAACATTCATCAATAGCTTTGGTTCCCGTTGGCCGATTTCTTTCAAAAACGGGTTTTCTTGAAAACCCAAGTTATGACAAATACTTCATCCGAAGACTGCAATTTGATTTGAATTAAGATAAAATAGTTATAAGGCTTCAAAAGTGGGCTAACTTTTTTGAGGGTGGTATTCATCATTGTTATGAGTCGATTCGAATCAAATTGCAGTCTTCGGATGAAATATTCTTCATAATTTGGGCTTCAAGAAAATCCGTTTTCAAAAGAAATCTGCCGTAGGAAACAAAAGTTATTGATGAAAAACTGGTTTTTCAAGTTTTTTCCCGAAAATCCCATACAAACTTCAGGCTTGTTGAGCGACCCCTTCCCGTGATCCGATCTGGCCCAAATTTGGTATGAGATATTGCACTAGGCCTAGGATCAATTTTAGCGTGCAGTGCATAACATTTTACAAGTTTTGAATTTCCCATACAAATTTTGGGTGGTGAAGGTGTTCTCCAGCTGGTTCATAAATCAAGTACACCAGTCGACATTGTTTCACTCTAAATCGAAGTGTTATGTTTATATCCTAGCCTACTTAATAAATATAAGAATATGATGTGATATTTTAAAAAAAATTACTAAATTTTCCACACTGTGATTTATTGTCCCTCAGTCATGAGCACTACTTCGTTCCTCTTTTTCGGATTGTGCAAGTGTTTCCTGTTGACTCACCGTCTCGTAGCTTCCTTTAGCGTCCTGTTGCCGCTCTCCGTCTTTCCGAGGTCTGCGTGGTAATGACCAAAAGCGTTGATTCTTTCCGAACCGTCGACACTCTTGCATCGTTTCCGGTAGCTTTTGGTGGAGTGTTTCTGGTAGACAGCTGCTAGAGACAAACCCAATCAAGCCGATTAATCCCATTACAATGAATGGTAATCGAGTATCATAATTGGTACCCAAGTAGACTACGTAGGGACTGACGACACCGAAGATTTTGCTGATGACGACAAAAAACGCAGTTCCTGTCTGCCGCAGAAAGACAGGATACATCTCTTGTGACAGCAGGTACAGCGCGAAATACGCTATACAGACAAACGACTTGATGATGACGGTCAATGCCAACACTGCTAATTCAACGTTGTGCAGCTGAATAATAAACACCACGGGAATGCAGGTTAAGGCCAGACCTAGATACGCCACGCTAGTTGAAAATCGTCTCCCAATCCTGTCGCACAACACTTGACCACAAAAATATGCAGGGAATTCGATGAGGCTTTGCCAGAACACGTTGAAAAAAGGATTGCCATCCATTTGTAAGCTTATCAAAAACAGGCAGAAGTACGGAATTGAATTACAAATAGTACTTATGATGAACAGACAGGATATCTTGGTCATGTGCCATCCACTGAACAGTGATACAAATCCGTAAGTCTTTGCAACCTTTTGTGCAGGCAGCTCATCACGAAGATCAGCTTCAGTCAGTTGGAAATCCTTTTTATTCACCTTTGCAATTTTCTTCAAATAATGTAGGCATCTTTTGTACTGACCCTGGGTTGCTAACCATCTAGGAGACTCGATGCAGTACCAAGGGATAAGTACAAACACGACACAGGGCACACTGGTAATCAGCAGGAACCAAACCCAATCACGGGACCACCACAAGATCATCGGTGCCAAGCAATTGCCTATGGTGTATCCTAACAGTTGGCACAGAGAAATGGTGCCTCGGCTCTCTCCTCGGGAGATTTCTAAAAGCACAATCAGTGACGATGATAAGGCAGTGTTGATCACGAAACTTCCAAGGCCTACGAGCACGGCATACAACCAGTAGATATCCAAGGTTAATACTGAGAAGGCTCGACTAAAGGTAGTCAACAGTATACTGGAAATATAAATCGGAAGCCGACCTATCCTTGAGCGGGCGAAAAAATGTATAAGTTAGGAGAGTAATTTTGGATAACTCACTTTGTCACCTACCGATCGCCCATCTGTCCCAGAACAAACGTACCGACTCCTTCGGCTACGCGAGTGATGGAAAAAATGTTGACTCCGTAAACCTCTTTTTCACAAACCCAATTCTTTTGAGTAACCGGAATTTCACCGTAATACTGCCGATCGTACCAGTAACCTCGTTGACAGGGAATGATGTCCTTTTTACCGAACACCATTCGAGCTGGGTTGGTCCTCGGTGGATATCGCGAAACGTTGTACATGGTGCAGGAATCGTAGGCGACCTCACCACGACTGTCGATTGTTCTGGTGGAATGGATCGAAATAGGTTTTGAATTGCTGTGGAAGTGATTCATCCCACCCCATACTCACTTCGGAAGGGTCAGATTATACCACCGTTCACTATCGATGATGCTGTACAGTTCCTTCCCGGGGACCAAACAGTGATGCTCCGGCACGGCCAACACTAACATCACGTTAACCATGTTCATGGAATAGAAGACGACGCCGATCGTGTTGAAGATCAAATTGTATCTCCTCTGGAAAGGTCCGGCGTCACCGACCATTTCCATAATCCGATCGAACGCAACATCAGTATCCTGCCCCGATTCTGCCATGGTTTCACCGTTTTGCGGATAATGCCGTTTTGAATTTTTCAATAAGTCACATAAGCACCAGGTTAAAAAAAATTAATCTACACACCTAGAATAGTTCGGCAGATTTGCTAAACTCTCAATGATTCAATGTCTTTTTATCACTTTCAACGAGTATCTTTTATTCATAAAAATGTTAATTATTACATCGGTCTTTTTGTGAACCACCAAAATCGTCAACATAAGCAGTGGAAGCAATAAATCAACCTCCAAAAGTACAGTATCTCCCATTATGTAGAGCTTAAAATATGATGTAATAGCAATGAGATCGGAATAACCCCAAGTAAGTTGATGAAGTGGGACTCCCGAAGTCCATCGATCAGTTGTTGGTCAGTCATGGTTTCGAAGTTTAACACTGTTGATATACTTTTTTTTCTCGCATGGCAATCGATATGATAAATCAAAAAATCAATTATTCCTTTGAATGTTTGACAATAATTTTAAGTTATCATTCTTTTAAAATCACTAGATCAGTTGCAAGAACTTTCTGAGGAATTTATGTGATAAACAGTAGGTAACACCTTCAGTGTTTTAACTGTGTCTTCGAAATGGAATGTTATGCAATTTAAAAGCTGTAAGGTGCACTCGTTGGTGAATTTTGGTAATTACCTCAAACAATATTTTAACGGCTTAAACATTTGAGATAAAAAAAATTAATTTGCAAGATTTTGATCTCTTTTCTAACCAAAAAAATAACATCAACAGTGTTATACTTTTGAATTTGGATTCTTTTTAGATTTGACAATAATCCCTTTGGAATAGTTGTACCACTGCCGCCGGCAACCTCCATGAAGTTCATAAAGCTCACAATATTTTAATCGCAGTTCTGTCTTCTATAGAAATAATCATCTCTCGATGCGAGCACATCAAAGCAGGCGAGCAATCGCCCACTGCTCTGTTAATAAATTGGTAGTTTTTAGAGAGAAACGCGTTTCGGAAACATTTACCATATCGCAGTGCGTCTCGTAGCTATTATGAATCAAATATTATTAAGGGGGTTCACCGGTTAAGATTGAAATGCAGTGCGATGCGCTACTTACCGGTCTAGGAATCTGCGTGAACAATTTTCAACACAAATGTGAGGTGTGTACTTTTCATGGAACAGTAGTTCATTTGCGTCTAAATATCATGGACAAAGAGTCAAAGAGTGCCAAATTCATTCGACTTTTTTCCCCGTTCAACAACCTAAGTCGGAGGTATTCCAAATCAGAGGTCCTAAGTTACCATTGTGGTCCTTTGAGCCGGATAATAAACAATCGACAAACATAGAATGACGTGTGCGTGAAAACTGAACCGACAATCCCATTGAGAGACTTAAAACAGCTGGAAATCAACTATGCGGTCAAACTCATGTGATAAATGTGGTGTGGTGAAGATGTGGTGAGGAGATGCCAGACTATCATAATTTGAACTTCGGACTTTTGAAACTAGAACTCATTAATATAGAGTGGTCAAGTATATTGAAGCATGAAGGAAATGTTGATACAACAGATGAAACCTTTAATAACATAATGATTTAGCTAATAAACAGTTATGTACCTTCAAAATTTAAAAGACGGTTCTACAGCTCTAAACAACCTGTCTGGTATAACAAAGAATTGAAATACTTACAAAATAGGAAGCAAAAAGCTCATAAAGTCTACAGAAGTGATAGAAGTGTTACAAATCATCAAAATTATATAAATTTATGCAACCAGCTCAATTCATGTATGTATGAAAAGTTCTTTTGAAAAATACAATCAGAAAAATGAAAAAGAAATTAAACAAAACCCAAAAGCGTTCTATGGCTATACTAGAACGCAGATGAAAAATTCAAACTTTCCTACTCAGTTGACACTAGACGGAAACATTGGGAATAATCCACTGGAAATTTCTAACTTATTTGCAACTTTCTTCAAGAAGTGTACACTTCTTTTACTGAGATTGACCGAGATAGAGAATACTTTTCAGTCATTCCAGATTTAGAGTGTGACATTCAAGTCAATGAAATTGATTACAATAATGTTTTCGAAGGACTTAGAAAACTTGATGCCTCTAAAGGAGCAGGGCCTGTTGGACCTCCCCCATGTTTCCTTAAAAATTTGGCGACCGAATTGACTGAACTTCTTCTGATTCATTTTAATATGTCTTTAAATTATAGAAAAGTACCAAAATTTTGGAAAAAAATCTTTTCCAATTCCAAAAATCCAATTTAAAATTTCAAATCCGAAAAAAAAATCAGATATACGAAATTATCGAAGAATAGCTATTTTGTCTTGCATCCCCAAACTTTTTGAATCACTAACAAATGAAAAAAATTATCAACAAGTAAAAAATATTATAACGAGTAAACAACACGGTTTCTTCGAAGGACGCTCTGCAGCATCAGATCTTATCGAATTCGTTAAATATGTCATCAGTTCTATGAGCAAAGGCATTCATGTTGAGGCTGTTTATACCGACTTTAGCAAAGCCTTTGATCGCATTGACATACTCCTTAATCTTCAATTTAAAAAAAAAATGGCTTTCATTCAAATCTCCTCTCTTGGTTACAATCATATACTTAACCGATCGAACACAAATCCTCGTGTCCAAAACGAATTATCCAAATCTGTAGTTGTAACCTCTGGTGTGCCTTAGGGGTCTCATTTAGGATCTCTCCTTTTCATACTGTTCGTTAATGACATTTCGTTTATTCTAAAACGGATTGAATACCTAATATACGCCGATGATATTAAACTATTTCTGAAAATAAAAACAACCGAAGATGTTGAAACATTTCAAAACGAAATCAATGTTTTCTTTGAGTGATGCAACAAAAGTTTACTTCAATTGAATGTTAAAATCGTTCTAGAAGTCTAGAAGGATCTAACAGTGAGCTAAAATTTAAATAAAAGTAAGAATGATTAATTTCATGAAGGTATGCAAAGTGAGGGGTTTAACAAAGCGCCACCTGAACCTTTCAATTGGAGAAGTGGTAAAGCAAGTAAATTTTTCTGTCTGATTCAGCAAACAAACAAAAACCAGACCAAATATCGTGAATTTCAATAAAAATTTTAGAAACGTCGCTGGTGAACTGGCAACAAAACACAGACTTCCGACAATCTAGTACTTCACTTTTCTTCGTCGGAAGTCTTTTGGAAGTCGGAAGTCCGGACTTCCGAAGTAAAATTTAGTGCTGGCGTATCTTACGGATGAAAAAGCTGACCACCGATAAAATAATCAAAATTCGCTGGTTAAATCATGCGCAAAATGGTAGATCCGTTAGCGGCGTGAAATTTTGAAAAATTTCGTGGAAGAAATCGATAAGAACTTTGTAGTGGACAGCTGGGTATCTCCTGTCAGAAATTTAGCATTGAAAAGTGACTTAAATTAAAGGAAAATAGACCCATAATGATGTTAAGTTTAGACCTAACTATCGATAGCAATTTTAGATCGAAAACACATGGACCATGGATTTCTAATGCTCTAAAAAAAAAGAATATTTACATATATTTTTTTTTTTAAACCTTTTAATAAATTTCAAATCTTTATTTCACGAAACACTTTTGGTTGCAAGTCCCGATTTTAACAGAAAGCATCTTAAACCCCCCTTTATTTTTCTTTTCAAAAGACAATTAAACTGACTAGACAATTTCAAATAAGAAGAAGCATTTAAAATAAATAATCACACAAGTAGTTTAAAGATGTTCACAACACAAAAGCTTCAGCTCACATTTTCTCCAATTATCCGATTTCATCTATCGAAAGCGCTTTAGCCGTTTCCACTTATCAGCAGAGGTGCAAATGAACGTTCAGCGCAAACGTCGTCGAGAAAAAGTCGCAAGCTGATTATTTCTTGAAAAGGTTAAGATCAGCTACGACGCCTAACTTGTGGTTGGAAAAAATGAACACATCGCAACGACGCTGTGGCACGATTGGTTCAAATGACTGCATCTCTTAAGTTCATTCCGATGCTTTGCGAACAGTTCGCCTACTGATTTTAAGGCGACGTCAACCGAAGGATCCGTTCGTTTGAATTCATCGGGGATAAGTTCAAACAACCTTATCGAGATAGGGTCGTTTGAACGTTCAATTGAATGTTCACTTTTGAACGTTCAATTGAATGTTCGTCTGATGCGTTCGGCAGCCTAAGGCAAGACGCCGAGCCGTGTTTGGATGGGATGGATTATTGATATGGTGCATTGCTTGCGTGTGATGTTCGGTCGTCGCTCGACGATAGAGGGTGTCGGGTGTCTTGTAGCGCGCGGACGACTTGGTAAAGAGAATGAGGCGCAGCTACAGTTTCATTTAACGGTGCAATTTTACTGAATAAAATGCAAACCGCCCAACTACGGTTGGGCTTGTAAGGCTTGTAAGAGATTTTTTATTCTTTTTCATTCCATGTTAGGTTCAGAACTGAAGCAAACCGTCAAGACCCGCGAAATTTAATTCAAATTTTCAGATATCAGATTCAGATTTCAGATTTCAGATTTTAGATTTAGATTCCAGATTCAGATTTCAGATTCAGATTTCAGATTCAGATTTCAGATTCAGATTTCAGATTCAGATTTCAGATTCAGATTTCAGATTCAGATTTCAGATTCAGATTTCAGATTCAGATTTCAGATTCAGATTTCAGATTCAGATTTTAGATTCAGATTTCAGATTCAGATTTCAGATTTTAGATTTAGATTCCAGATTCAGATTTCAGATTCAGATTTCAGATTCAGATTTCAGATTCAGATTTCAGATTCAGATTTCAGATTCAGATTTCAGATTCAGATTTCAGATTCAGATTTCAGATTCAGATTTCAGATTCAAATTTCAGATTCAGATTTCAGATTCAGATTTTAGATTCAGATTTCAGATTCAGATTTCAGATTTTAGATTTAGATTCCAGATTCAGATTTCAGATTCAGATTTCAGATTCAGATTTCAGATTCAGATTTCAGATTCAGATTTCAGATTCAGATTTCAGATTCAGATTTCAGATTCAGATTTCAGATTCAGATTTCAGATTCAGATTTCAGATTCAGATTTCAGATTCAGATTTCAGATTCAGATTTCAGATTCAGATTTCAGATTCAGATTTCAGATTCAGATTTCAGATTCAGATTTCAGATTCAGATTTCAGATTCAGATTTCAGATTCAGATTTCAGATTCAGATTTCAGATTCAGATTTCAGATTCAGATTTCAGATTCAGATTTCAGATTCAGATTTCAGATTCAGATTTCAGATTCAGATTTCAGATTCAGATTTCAGATTCAGATTTCAGATTCAGATTTCAGATTGGAAATGGACTTCCGCTCATTATGAGTTGATGTTTTACATATATGAGTTTATGTTTAACATATATGAGTTAATGAGTTGATGATTAAATATATTGAGTCCCAAATTCATGGCGTACACCATTTGATTAAGACCCGAAATCAGAAATTTGGAATTCATTTATTGGGGTTAGAATAGAAAAAATGAAAAATTTGGTAATATTTTGTTCACCAGAACTATCACTAAATGTAATGAAATGATTAACTGTTGGTGGAAGATTTTCTAACATGATTTACTTTTCAAATGCCCATTAATTTCCATATTTTTTTCATCCCGATGGAATGAACACTTTAAATGGAAATGACGTTAGGGTTGGTGGCAAAGGGGTATAACTTATACCGTATAAGTAAATTTCTTGGTAGCAAATGGGTCTGCACTTATACCCCTTTGGCTCCAAACAAAAAGTAATTTTCAGTAAGCAGGATTTTTTCAACAATATCAAAACATGAGAAAATAGCGAAATAAAATTGTGATTAAAACAGCATATGATGTTTGACAGTCGAAGATTTGTTCTAGATGGTTAACTCAATTTTTTCCATTTTGCACTTATACCCCTTTTGGCTCCAAGGGCCTCAAATATGAATCTAAAATCTTAACCCAAAATCTTAACCTTAATCCTAAAACTGAATGCTTAATATGAAACCTGAATCTGATATCTGAATCAGGATCTGAAATCTGAAATCTGAATCAAAATATGAATCTGAAATCTGAATCTGAAATCTGAATCTGAAATCTGAATCTGAAATCTGAATCTGAAATCTGAATCTGAAATCTGAATCTGAAATCTGAATCTGAAATCTGAATCTGAAATCTGAATCTGAAATCTGAATCTGAAATCTGAATCTGAAATCTGAATCTGAAATCTGAATCTGAAATCTGAATCTGAAATCTGAATCTGAAATCTGAATCTGAAATCTGAATCTGAAATCTGAATCTGAAATCTGAATCTGAAATCTGAATCTGAAATCTGAATCTGAAATCTGAATCTGAAATCTGAATCTGAAATCTGAATCTGAAATCTGAATCTGAAATCTGAATCTGAAATCTGAATCTGAAATCTGAATCTGAAATCTGAATCTGAAATCTGAATCTGAAATCTGAATCTGAAATCTGAATCTGAAATCTGAATCTGAAATCTGAATCTGAAATCTGAATCTGAAATCTGAATCTGAAATCTGAATCTGAAATCTGAATCTGAAATCTGAATCTGAAATCTGAATCTGAAATCTGAATCTGAAATCTGAATCTGAAATCTGAATCTGAAATCTGAATCTGAAATCTGAATCTGAAATCTGAATCTGAAATCTGAATCTGAAATCTGAATCTGAAATCTGAATCTGAAATCTGAATCTGAAATCTGAATCTGAAATCTGAATCTGAAATCTGAATCTGAAATCTGAATCTGAAATCTGAATCTGAAATCTGAATCTGAAATCTGAATCTGAAATCTGAATCTGAAATCTGAATCTGAAATCTGAATCTGAAATCTGAATCTGAAATCTGAATCTGAAATCTGAATCTGAAATCTGAATCTGAAATCTGAATCTGAAATCTGAATCTGAAATCTGAATCTGGAATCTAAATCTAAAATCTGAAATCTGAATCTGATATCTGAAAATTTGAATTAAATTTCGCGGGTCTTGACGGTTTGCTTCAGTTCTGAACCTAACATGGAATGAAAAAGAATAAACAATCTCTTACAAGCCTTACAAGCCCAACCGTAGTTGGGCGGTTTGCACCCGAATAGAAAAACATTGTGAAAAGACCATGAATTTCATTTTCACGCAACCATGAATTTTATAGTTGAAACTATGCGAATCATGGTACATAAAACCTTGAATAAACTGTCAAATTCATAGTTTTGGACAGTGAAATTTATGGTTACCATGAAAAAAGGGGGTTGTTAAGCAACTTAACAATGAAAAAATCGACTTTTTCCCATACATTTGGAAACTCAAAACGATAAAGTTAACGGTTATTACAGCTTCCACTTTTTTCAAAGAAACTGTGGAGTTCATTGTTTTCCCTTGAATTTCAATCGTTCAATAATCTTGAACATCAATTTTAATTCACAATTTATCATAATTCCAGGACCGTGAAATTCCATGGTAAAAATTATTGTTTTCAGTTATTTTTTCTTCTAAATTCATATTTACTATTGAATGAAATAAACAGGTTTCATTTGTTTGCTTCAATTTTTATTCAAATTTTTCGTCTTGTTTAAAAAAAAATCATCACTTTCCAGAAGCTATAAAAACCATCTGCACTACGGAGCTTCTAAACTGTAACATTGGCGGCTCTTGTACCGCATCTTCTGCCCGATCCTGGGACAAGGCTGGATTCCTGCACATCATGAAGTACCAGACCACAAATCCGTTTGATATCGGTTTGCCTCGGACGTCTATCTTGTCCACGTCGCAGCCATTGTATACGGCCCACATCTAAAGTTGGCCATGGGGAACTTTGAATTTCCGTCAGCTTCTAGAATAAAAAAAATTTCGGTTTAGTTAGCCTACATATAAATGAATAAATAATAAAATTATTTACCAAGATCACCGAATTTAAAGCCATCATTTTCTGTTCAGATTCCGATCAGCTTGATTTCGACTTGGTCCGGATTCACTGATTCCGACCGCGAAAATTTAAATTTAAGTTAACTTCCTCCGAGAGAAAGTGACGTTTTTAGAGCGCCAAAATTTTCATTACACGAAAAAATGTAAATGTGTAAAAAAGCAAAAAATTACCAATTTTCGCGTGGTTCGGATTATCATTCAACCATGAAGAACACTGGTACAATAAAAATCACAAGAATTTCAATGTGATACCGTACGATGTTCGTGTTTTTGAAATATTTGCAACTTTGAAATATTTTGAATTAATGATATACTTCACGGTAACTTTAAAAATCATGGTATTTTCAAAATTTAAACCGGTTGATAAATATTTTGAAATCACTATGAAGTTTACTGTTAAATTTAAAATCATTGTTACGATATATTATTACCATGGTCTTTGCTATTCGGGCATTTTATTCAGTAAAATTGCACCGTTAAATGAAACTGTAGCTGCGCCTCATTCTCTTTACCAAGTCGTCCGCGCGCTACAAGACACCCGACACCCTCTATCGTCGAGCGACGACCGAACATCACACGCAAGCAATGCACCATATCAATAATCCATCCCATCCAAACACGGCTCGGCGTCTTGCCTTAGGCTGCCGAACGCGTCAGACGAACATTCAATTGAACGTTCAAAAGTGAACATTCAATTGAACGTTCAAACGACCCTATCTCGATAAGGTTGTTTGAACTTATCCCCGATGAATTCAAACGAACGGATCCTTCGGTTGACGTCGCCTTAAAATCAGTAGGCGAACTGTTCGCAAAGCATCGGAATGAACTTAAGAGATGCAGTCATTTGAACCAATCGTGCCACAGCGTCGTTGCGATGCGTTCATTTGCAATCAAAAGTCGGCGTGCTATGTTCGCAAGCCGACGCTTCCGAAGATAAAGTTAGTTTGATCTGGTCGGGAAAAAGTCGAACGCTGCATGCAAAATGATGCGATGCTTTGCACCTCTGCTTATCAGTACTATCTTTCCTGTCTAATGATTCTACTTCGAATTCCATATTTCACCAAAATGTCCAAAACTAAATATGAGAATAAGAAAAAAAAAAAAGTAAGAATTATTATAAACAAAACATTTATATTTTATTTGAGCCGTCATTATACTGAAAAATGAAGGTTTTTCGTAGTTTAAAGTATTTTCAAAATTCAAAGTCAAAATATTGTAACAAAACTTTGATTTCAGAATAAAAATCGAAAATATAAATTGAAAAACCAAAAATAGCATTTTAATTTCCAAATAACTCAGATTTTTTATTCATAATCAGTTATCGTTGAAAAATTAGTTATTAAACTCGAAAAATAAAAATTTAACAAAATAATAAGTGTACATTTGGCTTCCGATTTACATTTTTCCATTTTAAAAACATCTTTCGAAAAACAGAAATCGAATTACTTGATTCGAAAATATAATATTACGGATTTATAAATTCAGAACGTTAAATCTCTAGAAATTGCAGCAACAATAATTTGAATTAAAGAGTTAATTTCAAGTTTCACACCAAATGATATCGTCGACCTATAGTTACCAGATCACTCATACAGTGATGATTAAAATGTATCGTTATAATCCAGTTTAACCAAAAAGGTGATTATTTCAATCGCAATTTATGAAAAATACAGTAAAGATTAGTTTCAATTCAACAAGAGAACAGCATTTTTGGTGCATAACTTATTTTGGAATATTTTGACGTCATGAGTTCGAATATTTCTTCAGATTATGTCTATTACTTCTACTTTTGGTGTTATGGCTCATGGAATTTCAAAATTTACCAATTTTTACTGACTTCTATTATTGATAGATGATAACCTAATATACTTACACAGCATTTTTTTTTTGCTGGAAAGCAGCAAACTTTTAATTGTTTTGTCCCGCTGGTTTTCCAGCAAAATTTCCAGAAATATGAATTGCTTGAAACGATCAGCAAACTCAATTGCTGGAAAACCATAAATCTGAAAAAAAATATATTCTAGAAACCTTCAAATGTTCGGTTCAATGTATGGTTGTAATCATTCAAATTTTCTAAATTCAAAACTTTTGAATGATTTTGTTAGATATAATCAACTTTATTTATAGCAGACACACGTAATATGAAGAATCTGAATGTTTTACTGCCCTTAATAATGTTTTGGCCCACCAGTTGCCGTTGGAAGTCGTTTTCCGGCTGGAAATAAAGATTAATAAACTAGAGGAAACCTGTTTAAGACGCACCAGCGGGGTAAGCTGGCTCATGCCATTATTTTTTTTTAAATACGCCACTTATGGCTACGATGTTTTTCTTCATTTGTGTTGCGGAAAACAAGCTTCTCTGTCGTTTCTTAGGTGAAAATTTCATTAAATCGGCTTATATTCTTAGCAACAGAAGGA
>NW_026598932.1:0-20180 GCF_029784155.1 Uranotaenia lowii
TAACTTTTTTTTCTTTTGTACATTTCACCTGTTTCACACGTTTCACGATTCTTCACAATCATAACACACACACACACACACACACAAAATTTTTCTGTTAGTAAAAAAGAAAATATTTCCATTATTTTCATTGCCCAAACGCTGAATGGCAATGAAACTTACCGATGCGCCTTGCGACCCATGGAATTGAAATTCTTGCGCTTCGGGTCCATGTCCAAGTCAGGTATCTAATGGATCGACCAAAGCTCCCAAAACGGGGCGAAAGAATACCGCACCAGCCGTAGAGTTTCTCCAAGCAGTTCTGCGATTCTAAAGGTGGAAAGTTCACCGGATGAAGAGCCGTTCTGAGCAGGCCACAACAAAATTTTCTGTCAACAGTATGAACTCAAACAAAATAAAAACTTCTAATCTTTAACAACACACGTACGGTAACCGCAAAAAGTGACGAGTTTAAACGTTTGGCGGTTTTAATTTTCATGTACATGTGGAAAAGAGAGATAAAAACCTGTCGTTTTTTTCATGCAGGAGAGCAAGAGACAGAAAATTTGACAAGAATTGGATCTCCCGTGATTCAGGAGATCACTGTCTGGCAGTCACGGGGACACGTTAAGTTTCTGTGCTCTCGTAGCAAGTTTGTTTCGTATTTCAGGAGAGATGAAGCGTCCTGAGATTCGGGCGAGTTCCCTTTCGAACTTCGTTTAAATTGAGCAGTTTTCCCGTGACACGGAGATTCATGGTCCTGAGCGAGATAAATGCAATCTTAGTGTGTACACACTTAATTTTTTCTCCTGTGGTCGGGACGATTTCGTCCTGTATTTTCAACAGCTGAAATTACAGGACGATTTCAGGACAACAAAACAGCTCAGGAAAACAACTGTCAAATTCGCCTGAATGTTCGAAAGGGTTTTCCCCTGTGACTTGCAGGAACTTTTGGAATTTTCCTGTGAGCTCGAAAGTGTTTCCTTCTGTGATTTGTATGAATTCTGCTACCCTTTCCCCTGGTTTGATTTTTTCAATAAATTTCTATGCAATGTTTGAAAAATGAAACACAGTTGTTGTTAAAACAAGTTCAGTTTATTTCAAGTAACTTTTTTTTCTTTTGTACATTTCACCTGTTTCACACGTTTCACGATTCTTCACAATCATAACACACACACACACACACACACAAAATTTTTCTGTTAGTAAAAAAGAAAATATTTCCATTATTTTCATTGCCCAAACGCTGAATGGCAATGAAACTTACCGATGCGCCTTGCGACCCATGGAATTGAAATTCTTGCGCTTCGGGTCCATGTCCAAGTCAGGTATCTAATGGATCGACCAAAGCTCCCAAAACGGGGCGAAAGAATACCGCACCAGCCGTAGAGTTTCTCCAAGCAGTTCTGCGATTCTAAAGGTGGAAAGTTCACCGGATGAAGAGCCGTTCTGAGCAGGCCACAACAAAATTTTCTGTCAACAGTATGAACTCAAACAAAATAAAAACTTCTAATCTTTAACAACACACGTACGGTAACCGCAAAAAGTGACGAGTTTAAACGTTTGGCGGTTTTAATTTTCATGTACATGTGGAAAAGAGAGATAAAAACCTGTCGTTTTTTTCATGCAGGAGAGCAAGAGACAGAAAATTTGACAAGAATTGGATCTCCCGTGATTCAGGAGATCACTGTCTGGCAGTCACGGGGACACGTTAAGTTTCTGTGCTCTCGTAGCAAGTTTGTTTCGTATTTCAGGAGAGATGAAGCGTCCTGAGATTCGGGCGAGTTCCCTTTCGAACTTCGTTTAAATTGAGCAGTTTTCCCGTGACACGGAGATTCATGGTCCTGAGCGAGATAAATGCAATCTTAGTGTGTACAATTTTTAAGTGTCTTAACATTCACTTTCTTACTGAATTTTGATTATATTAACGTAAACCTTGTTGCTAACCTTCACCTTTTTACCCGACAGGTTTGGATCAACCAGGGCGACATTATCCTCATCGGCCTCCGTGACTACCAGGATTCGAAGGCGGACGTCATCCTCAAGTACACCCCGGATGAGGCGCGAAATCTCAAAACGTACGGCGAGTTTCCGGAATCGGTGCGCATCAACGACACGGTCACATTTGTCGACAACGATCTTGACGATGACATCGAGTTCGGTGACGAGTATAGCTCCGACGAGGAGGTGGACGCCGTCGATGCCATATGATCGGTCAAAACGGCAAACAACAAAGCTTACACCAGTAGCAGCAACAACAACATCCACAAAACCAACAACAGTAGCAGTCCGGCGGCCGCACCTGCAAACACTTCTTCTTCGTCTCCATTCGTTAGTAGTGGCAGCAACAACAGTTAAATACTTTTTATAAGACTAGCCGGAAGTATGATAATTCAGATTTTCAGCGACCCAAAATTCGCAGGCGAGTATGAACATTCGAGAGTGGATAAAGCACGAAAACCTGGCTAATATATCAAATACTAGGGATTTTATCGTTTTAGTTGATTGTTTCGAAAAAATATTATCTGTTTTCAACTGAAAATATATCGAGCCTGAGAAACTCTCGTCAAAGCTTTATCTACAAATTTTCTTTGTGTTTTATTTGGAATATTTATTATCACGCCAGAGAGTATCCAGAAACACTAATTAGAAAACACTTCATCGCTTCGTTATGCATGGTACCTATATTGTTTTCCGAATAATCAAATTCAAACGAAGTTTGTTGTAGGACAATTCAGTTAAATTTCCAGTAACACCCATATTTCCGTATTATCCATATAGTGTAACTTAATCTCCCGGACAGTAATGTTTTTGAGCTGACCAAAATCTAGCAAAGGATCAAGTTTGGCATTAGCAGGGTTGGGAAGAGCCATGCGTGTTCGGTGCAATCAGTTCATAGCGGTATTGACACACACCCATACACAAAATAAGGAGATGCATGTAACAACTAATGTTTGTATAGAAACATAATAAAAAAAAATCAATTCTATTCGAGCAGCAGGAGGTAGGGAAAAACTGATCTTCTTATCTTTGTAAGTATCCGAAAGCCTGAAATGAATTAAAAAAATAGGGAAATAATCTTAACAAAAAGTTAAAAATTTTAGATGAATTTGAATCTCATTTCTATGACTTTTTCTTTCAAAGTTTTCCTGAAAAGTAAATACAGACTCCGTTCGTTTTTGGCAACATTCGATTTTGGCACATATGCCAAAATCGAACGGTTTTCAGTAACAATATTACCTTTTAGTTTTCCTTATAACAGGACCAATTTAATGTATACAAACACCATAAATACGTTTTTATGTTTTGGATGGTGATAAAATGCAACAATAAAAACAAAATTTTTTTAAAATTTTATAAAGTACTCAAAAATGACAAAAAGATAAAAAAAATTCGAAAAGTTAAAAAAACAAATTCAAATAAAAGACTGAAAATGACAAAAAACAACTGAAAATGATGAAGAATGACAAAAACCACAAATATGACAAATGAAAACAAACATTATAAACAAAACAAGAAAAGTTCAAAATGCATCAAAAACATGATAAAAAAAAAAACAACTACAAAAGGTCAGAAAGTGACTAAAAATAACGTTTTTGATAATGATAATAGATATTTTGTAAAAATAACTGAAAAAAAAAATTTGAGAAAAGAACGGTTCGATTTTGGCAACACAAAATGTACGGGCGTGTTGCCAAAATCGAACGGGGTTTGTAAAATAAATTTTTATGCTTTCAGAATTATCGAAGATTCCATTTGCTTGAAATCTTCTTAAAAGTTAAGTCAGCTTTTTTTTTAAGAATTATTTTGCAGCATTGGAAAAAATGACAAAAAAAAAACTTCTATCTCAGAATTCAAAATTACTCTCGGTATTCGGAAAAATGGATCATTTTATTAAAACCTTTATTTGTAATATTCAAAAGTATTGTCAAAAAAGTCCACAAATTTTTATCTACATTTCATTCTTAAGTTCATCTCAAAACCTTGAGCTGATAGAAAAAAAAAAATTAATTACATATTTGGAATCAACGTCCTTAAATTATTCAAAATTAGCTCTTAAATTCATAGATTTTTTTTAACAATTCTCGCTGGCGCTTTTATTACGTCGAATGAAAAAAAAAATTGAAAAACTGAGATTTTCATTTAAAATGCCATATCTATCTAAGTATACTATTGATCAAACAATCAATTTAAACTCATTTAACCCTCATCCGTCCCTGAAATTTTTAAACGTTACTATCCCTGGATTCAGAAGCGTTTTTCTGTTCTAAATCTAATTAGTTTATTTAGAGAGAATTAGAATAAAAATTTTGTTCTCGGTTCGGTTTTTCTGTGTTATTCCACGAAATGAAAGCTCACACGAGAATTTTTGGTATTCGCGATGAAATTGTAACATTCTAGTTTTTGCCTAAAATATTAAAATAATCGTATCCCTCGTCCGCTTTTGACGTTTCCCACCTTTTGCGCTTTAAAAACCTCTATCAATCTTGAGCGCAAGAACAGCTAAAAAAATAAAACCAAACACGCACGCAGCCACCGTTCGAAAGCGTCCGCCGAAAAAGTTGCTGATTGTGTTTCGGCTTACCGAAAATATTGAATTTTAACCGAGAAAATGGTATCGCTGGGCCCCAAAAAGGACGGCAGCCCGAATGCCGAGTTCTTTCTGGCTCCGGAATCGCTGCAGGGTTTCGAAACCGTGCGGCAATGGCTGCAGAAAAACTTCAAAAAGGTAAGGCTTCCTTTTCCGACTTGGGCGAGCTCAGAGAATGCCGCCGTGTAAAATAAGCCATCTTGAATTTGTGGAAACCCACAAAAAGGGGAAAAAATGTAAAGAACGTAATCGATAATACATCAAAGTATTTTTAAAAAATAGTTTAATATGTCGATAACCTACATAACTAGTGTTATGTACTGTTAACCACAATTTATAAAAATCAGTAATATTCGAGGTGGATGAATGTTATGCTAATTGGGGATTTCACTCGCGGCCATTCATAGGCTGCGTACTTTTCAGTGTTTATTCTTTTTGAAAATTGGTATTTTGAATTCATTAATAAGTTTTATAGAAAAAATCTACACGATTTCATCTTTAATGTCTCCAACTACCCTTTAGAAAGTTAAGATTCGAATGATTTATTACGACACAGGTGTTAATTCGTGTTCTTTTCCATTTTTAGTATATGGCACCGGAACCACCAACAAAAGAGTCCCTTGCACATTTGATAATTCAGTTTGTGCAATATCAGGAAACGAAGCTTGGTAAGAGTTCTCAGGATCCTCCTACTACACGACTACCGGTAAGTGACGTAGCTCTCATTAAAAAATTGAAAAAAATAATGATTGTCTATTCCTCTTATTTACTCCCAATCAGATGCGATGTTTCATGGACTTCAAACCGGGTGGTTCTCTGTGCCACATCCTGGCCACGATGTACCGCTACAAGGCGGAACAACGCTGGCGCAAGTTCGACTTCACCGTAAACAAGGTAAGCATGTTCCAGCTCCAGGCCCTTTTCCCTTTTGATCAAATGTTCCACCCTTTCAGAACCCAATGCGCAAGGACCCCATTATTCAGATGCTGTTGGACATGGAGACGGCACTGATCGAGGCCGAATGCATGCGCCTACCGATCGTATACATCCGGCCGGAGGTGGACAAAGCCACGGCCAACCGCATCACCGATATCATCACCAACCACCAGGGTGAGATGACCCTGGAGGAGGACGAGGCTACGCACATCATCTATCCGGCTGTGGATCCGTTACCGGAGGACTACGCTCGGCCCACGTTCCGCCGGGAGAAATACGTCATGATCCACTGGTATTATTTCCCGGAATCGTACGACACATGGGTGCCGAATACTTTCGACTTGCCGGTATGTTGAGACGAATGATGTGGGTCTAAAACGTGCCTTCGAAGCTTTCCAATACCAATGCTCTTAGTTCACTTTTCAACACCTATCACATTTCTTCTACTAAACCTCTGCTTAATCTATCCGTCAGTTCCTTTCATTATTGCATTCTTTTTACAAGAATTTTATGTAATTTTTCCGAGTTTGCCATTAAATAAACCATAAATACCTCATTAGAAATAGATATCATGTTCACCTAATAAATCAATGTCTTCCATTTGTAGGACAACGTTCCCGATTGTCCCCCATCACCGGGCGATCGATGGCGTGTCTCTGTTTCCTGGGTTACCGATCTGGACGAATACAACGAGTGGATGGCCGAAGAGGACTACGAAGTGGACGAAAACGGTCGCAAAAAGGTTCACAAATTGCGTCTTGGGGTGGAGGATCTCATGAGCGACGAACGGGTCAAGAAGACCCCGGCCAAAATGGTTCCCCAGCGACGTAACAAACGTTCGCCTTCGCCGCAACCCAAGGGAGGCAAGAGGAAACCGATGGGTCGTTCTCCGGCAGCTTTCCAAAAGAAGCCTCGCATTGATGATGACGAGTCCGAAGATCTTACCAAGGACATGGACGATCCGCAACCGGAGTCTAATCTGACGGAAGTGAAGGCAAGCTCGAGCAATTCCGCATCCGGGCCGGCTACTCCGCAGCCCAAGAGAGATCCCGAAATGATGCCACTTAAATACGCCACTATGACAGATCTAGATGACGACATTGATCGTGCCAACGTGGATCGTACTGGAGACGACAGTCAAGCTGGCAAAACCAGCGATAACAGCAACACCCAGGAATTCCCTAAGGACGATCTAGAGGATAATGTCACCGAGCAAACGCACCACATAATTGTCCCTTCTTACTCGGCTTGGTTCGATTACAACTCGATTCACGTTGTTGAGAAACGTGCTTTGCCTGAGTTCTTCAACGGAAAGAACAAATCCAAGACTCCAGAAATATACCTTGCCTATCGCAACTTCATGATTGATACTTATCGCTTAAATCCAACTGAATATCTGACTAGCACTGCTTGTCGTCGTAATTTGGCCGGTGACGTTTGTGCGATCATGCGTGTTCATGCATTTTTGGAACAGTGGGGTTTGGTCAACTACCAGATCGATGCCGAATCTCGACCTACCCCAATGGGTCCTCCACCAACATCTCACTTCCATGTACTAAGCGACACCCCCAGTGGATTGCAACCGTTGAATCCACCGAAAACAGCGCAGCCATCAGCTGCCAAAAATTTACTTGATTTGGACAAGAAAGGTGACAAAAAAGAAGACGGATCACTTTCGGCAGGACTCGCTGCCGCTTCAGGCTCAGAACCTGGATCCGTGGATGGTATCAAGTCGGAACCGAACGCCGTCAGTGCCGATCCAAATGGCCAATTCGGTTTACGTTTGGACCAGTACGCGAAGAAGCCGGCTGCAATGAGAAACAAAACCGCAGCCAGCATGTCCCGCGAGTGGACCGAACAGGAAACTTTGCTTCTGTTGGAAGGTCTTGAAATGTACAAGGACGACTGGAACAAGGTGTGCGAACATGTCGGCTCTCGCACTCAGGATGAGTGTATCCTACACTTCCTAAGACTGCCAATTGAAGATCCCTACTTGGAGGACGATAGCACTTATCTCGGTCCACTGTCCTATCAGCCGATACCGTTCAGCAAAGCGGGTAACCCAATTATGTCCACGGTAGCATTTTTGGCTTCGGTTGTAGATCCGAGAATCGCTGCTTCTGCGGCAAAATCTGCGATGGAAGAGTTTGCTGCCATCAAGGTAAATTTCATCTAAACATTTAGATCTAGAAATAATTAATAATTAACATTATTATTATTCTACTCAGGATGAAGTTCCAGCGACCATGATGGATGCACATCTGAAGAACGTGGAAAAATCCAGCTTCGGTGGTAAATTTGATCCGTATGCCGGTTTGGCCACCAGCGGTATTGCGGGCACCGGTCCCGACAAGGACAAAGAAGAAGAGGATGCTAAAGTGCCGGGAACTCCCGCTTCCGGTTCGGCCACTCCAGCAGCCCCAGCCACACCCGGTTCTACCGACGTGGAGATGAAAGATGTTTCGAAGAAAGACGAAGGTATGTTATATTTCTTTTCAAATCTACATGTAGTATATTCTTCGCATTTTCAATTAGTTTCAATTAGTTCAATTCATTTTTTGGTGTTATAGTCATTAGCATTGTGCAGATGGGAATCGCTACAATTACTAATAATTTTACAAATTTCTTCACTTTATATTTGATTCATTTGTTTTGCTTCATTCCACACTGTTCGCTGATTGTGATTCTGTCTCTTTTTTTATTTCTTGCTTGATACTGCTTATTATTATTGGTTTTGTGCATTTGAATGGCATGGCACTATCAGATAAATCCGATAAACCGGAATCTGAAAAAGATGAAACCAAGACTACAGATGAATCTACTAAAACTTCTGATTCTGATGCCGCGGCAGCAGGTGAAAAAACGGGAGAAGGCACCGCCGAGGGAGATAAAACTAAGGATTCAGAAGCATCGAAAGAGAACGGTGACCCTAAAGTATTCAACGAATCTAACCTGCAGGCCGCTGCTGCTGCCGCTTTGGCCGCAGCTGCCGTCAAAGCTAAACATTTGGCAGCCGTTGAGGAGCGGAAAATTAAAAGCTTGGTCGCACTTCTCGTTGAAACTCAGATGAAGAAATTGGAAATCAAATTACGACACTTCGAAGAACTGGAAACAACGATGGAACGTGAACGGGAAGGTTTGGAGTACCAGAGACAGCAGCTGATACAGGAACGCCAGCAGTTCCATTTGGAGCAACTCAAAGCGGCTGAATTCCGCGCCCGACAACAAGCTCATCAACGATTCCAACTTGAACAGGGACAATGGCAGCAACCTTCCGGCGGGCCACCTTCAGGAGCCGTTCCACCATCCCAGCATCCATCTCAAAATCCTTCACAAGGACCCCCAGCCCCTGGTCATAATCCTTTACCAACCCCCGGATCTAGTGAGTCTGATATTCAAAATCTCATAGCCTTTCAGAAATTGTTCAAATTGTACTAAAACTCCTTCCCTATACTTTTTAGATTCTCAACCGCAGCCTGCGATGCCATCTACAGGTGGTCCACCTGGGGCACCCAACAGCAGCACCGCTCCCAGCAGCAATGGCATCATTTCAGCTCCCCCTACTACGATTCCATCCGAAGGTTCTATGCAAAATAACGCTGTGCCTCCGTCGGCACCAGTTCAGCCCCCACAGGGACAACCCCTGCAACAGCAACAACCGATGCCACCACACCCAGCGGCAGTGGCTGGCGGTCCCATTCCTGGTGGACCTCCTGTACCCCAGCACCAGCAAGCACCTCCACCATCTGCAGCACAACCCCCGATCCCTCAAGCTCCTGCCGCGCAACAGGCACCGCTTCCCCCAACCCAAGGTGCGCCCGTGCCACAACCAGGCCCAGGAATCGCACCGGTGCCCCAACAACAGGGACCTCCGCCAGGCGCACCAATTCCGCCACCTTCATAAACCGCAAACTATAAGAGGTCTGTAAGAGTTATACCATAACTTATTCTCATATAGTCGTTCCCTTGTACTATGGGCACCCACTATCTCAGTATATCTATTTTTAAAGATATATTCCTGCGACATATTCGTGGGTTACTATTTCAGAAACAGGTTTTGTTCCGTTCGTGGTTTTCTTCGTTTTTTTTCTGGATTATTTTAAATTGTGTCTACAGTGTCAACTTCGAAGAACAAACGCTAAACGCATTGAAGCATGGTACGACTAATAATGCAGGAACAAATATTTCAACTTAGAGTGTGATTTAGGTGCTTTCCGTGACACACTCCGGATAGCAAACAAGCATTGAATGGATGAAACAAAATAATGATATCTCTAATGGTAGACTACTACACGTAAATATTATGATTTGACCGCAAACGCGCATAAACGTAAAATGTAAGCTTAATAAATCTTTTAACATAGATGTAAAACAAGTTCGATTTCTTTCGGAAATGAATTTGAGAAATTCTTACAATCTTGTGGAAAACGATAAGTTTCACGGTTTCTAGAAATCAAGTTTTAATTTGTGGCTAAGAGTTGGTTAGTTCGTACGATTCCGATGGGTAACGGCTGCGGTATGCAAGTCTGTGGAAGTGATGATTTGATAGTTTGGGGTCGTGGAAGGGTCGTTGCATACAATCTGATAGCGTTTTTTTTTATTCCGAGTGTTACACTAGTTCAGACCTAGTGGTCCACCAAGTGCTGTCATCGAGTAAGTGTATTCGGCCAGTGTTGCGAGAGAGCGTGTGAGTGAATGAGGTAGCAATGCACTGGTGATTTTGTTTGTTTATTCCACTGCCAGGTCTAGACTGAGCCGGTGGTAGAAACAAATACGTTATTAGTGCTTCAGAACTCAAGGGCTCTGTGGGGTTGTCCAACTCTAAGCTATACTACTCTTATTTAAAATTCACCTCGTTCTGTTTTTTCTTTCCGGGTGACAGGCGCTCATAAACCCATAATAAAAAAAATGTAGCTAAGTGTTGGTTAGAGTGTAAAACTATACCCTATTTGTTTTCTCCCCTCGTTCAGTTGCATACTTAACCTTAACCCAAATACAAACCGTCGCCAGTGTATTGCTACCTCACTCACTCACACGCTCTCTCGCAAAACTGACAAAATTGTCGGGGCACTACCGCCCGATGGCAGTGCGACACCAGGTCAAAACCAGTGCAAAAAAATCGTCAACCTTGAACGAGAGTGGTATTTATTTGTGGTTTTCAAGACTGATCGGTCCTTACCCATGAATTACTTGAAGGCCCAATGGTGAAAATTAAAGTGGATGTACAGAACCAGTGAAAAAGCCTTTTAAACATGATTCTGAAGGCAGCAAATGGACAAAAACTTCCAAAGCAGTCCTTCGTTATGACGTGATCATATCGCTACAAGCTAAACAAAATTGAAGGCGTATTCTTCGAATTGAACGAGTCAGGTACGTACTAAAAACTAGATCCAAATAACGAAATTGAAAACTCGCAAGGCAACCGATCGTAATTGTGCTTTTCTGTGTTAGAATTATAAAAAATGTACTCACTAACCAGACTAAGCTTCTTACAAGCATCGTTTTCTTTGTATCTGGAAGCATCGGTCGTTTCTTTGAAACACGAAATTTTTTTTTTAACAAGATGGTAATTTTACTTCAAACCATAACAGCCGGGTGTTTGCTGTCGTGAATTGGTTAGTCCAATTAAAACCACCTTGGGCTTCGTATATGCCAGATGTGCCCTTTGGTTTCATCCTATAAAGCTACATCAAAGGGTAGGCTGTGCTCATGTACTTATACTCTTTTTCCTCTTTCTCATTTTTGGTCTTTATCCTCTATCTCCTTCTTCCTTTTTCGAAAACTTCAGACTGGTACAGAAGACCCCGAGACGTGTGCCGATTACTTACTTACTTAATTACTTAATGGTCCCGCGTCGATTCTCCGGTCCACTGTTGACGATCCCGAGTCAGCTTTCTTATTTGGTCCTAGCCAAGATTCTCGTCGACAGTTCGGATTTCGGTGGCTGGACTTCGCTGCCACGAGTTTCTGGACCTGCCTCTCCTTCGATGTTCTTATCTGGATTCCATTCAAGCGCCTCCCTGGAAATCTCGTTCTCATCTTTTCGCAGCGTGTGCCCAATTCAACTCCACTTACGTTCCCGAATCTCGATTTCTAGCGCCCTTTGATGGCACAAATACTCATTTTTTTTAAGCGGATTTGTGCAAACGTAAGAACTTAACTACACAATTAACACACGACGTATTACAGGGCACGATCCTTAACGTTTTTACAAACGGAAGATAGATTCAAAATTACCTTTTTTGTCGACCGGTTTCGGGTTCGATGTTGTCCATCTACATGACGATGTCCGACTGATCACACGAAGAAATTACTGACAGGACACGGTCTGAAAATAGCATACAAGAGCGGCAGCACCCTTAACGATCGGTTGGTCTCCTTGAAGGATAAGATTCCAAAAGATGAGAGATCTGGAATTTATGAAATTCCCTGTGAGAGTTGCCCAGCTGTTTACATTGGCCAAACTTGTCGCAAATTTAAAGTTCGACTTAAAGAACATAGAAATTGCAGGGTCAATTGCAATGAGTCAAGCGTACCAGCCCACGCAACGGAAATGGATTACTCCATAAACTGAGAAAATCTGATCTTTAAGAAATGTGTGAGAAAAGCTTCACATTTGAACGCATGGGAGTCGATGTTCTTTAGTACCTCCGAGAAACCGCTAATAAATGAAGATGACCCACCAATTATGTCGCCGCTTTTCATCTTCACCAAAAGGAAAATTGCATAAAGGAACCATGTTTCGACAAACACTACGACACTCGTAATACGATCCTGTCAGTAATTTCTTCGTGTGATCAGTCGGACATCTTCATAGCAAAATTGGGGCAAGGACAGAAACAACCAGAATCCAAAAGGCTTTAAGACTATTATAAAAGTACGTCTTTATTAAGCGGAGTTCTGGTTCTAAGTGATATGTTTTTCATTATAAACAAAGTTCGTTACTAGGCACTGTTGCTATGGAAAAACTAGAATTGTTGAAAGGATATCATGGATTGCTACTCCTTCAACACCCGCTCTCGTTCATGTAGGCCGGCATCCGTTTCGGGTCCCAAACGGAATTCCAGCAGCTTGGTTGAGACATCAGCAAGTTGATCTTGTTTCTCGATACCTTCTATCTTCACCAATCCTGAGGCCTCATGATCGCACGCAAAATGATATCCGGTGGACCGATTTACAGCATGCAACGATTGTCGGGAACCTCCATGTAAACCGTCTCTTTCAACATTCCTTGAAATCACTCCATCAACGAAAACCACATGGATCGCTGCTAACCGAGCTCCGGCGGGGTGGGTTTCTTCGAAGTCCTGTCCAAGTTGTTGTAGATAGTTTTTCGCTGCTAATCGAGCCTCGTAGTGCAACGGTCGACTATGGTCATCTTCATTAAGGCGAAACATCCATTCCGGAATCAAGAGCTTCATACCATCTGGGCACATTGTCAGGTTCCAAGAGTAATTCTTTTCGAAGGAATTAGGTTCGCTCCTCCTCTCATCTTCCACCAGCATCGTACGATTTAGCACCAAGGTCGGAAAAATTTTCTGGAACATCAAAAGAAAGACCAGCAGAAACTGCACCAAAATTAACTGAATAAACCAGGACTTACCTGGGAGCGAGCGTTCCCTACCGCTACGCCTCACCGACGCTTGCTTTAAGGGCTCGTGGTGTTCTAGGTGCGGCGGGAGCGCGGATGGCTCTCCGTTGCTGCTAACATCAGTTGCACATTCATCCGCCTCAGGGAATTCTTCGGAACCAGTAAGCGAATCGGGCAATTCACTATCAACCACACATGAAGAATCTTGAACATAGGTGATTAGTTTCGAACCATCAGTTTCATCCCCCTCTGGTTCGATAGGTAGGATGACCATGATGCATCATGCACTCTCTTCTGACTTGATTATCATCTGAATTTATCTTGATTCACAGTTAATAAAGATTACCATTCAGATATGCGACCGCAACTGTCATTCCATCCTTCTTCAATGTAGCTTTGGTGCCAGAAAACAGCACGGAAATTCCAGCCTTTGCCAGCTTCTTGACCGACATCAGATTGTCCCTGAGATCCGGAATGTACAGCACATCTTTCATATTGACGAGCACTTTGGTGTTGCTGCTTCCAATTATCGTCCCGGTTTGCTTCAAGGGTCTGTCCATCTTTTCTCTATGATAATCGATTTGCCCAATTTGAAAAACGACGCAAAAACCGATCTATCATTCACTAGATGCTCACTGGATCCAGAGTCGAGCTTGAAACACAGCACTGTCTTGCGTTCTCTGCCATGAAGCACACAGATTTGCTCCCTGATGCTACGTTAGCCTCACCATCCAGTTTGACACGGCAATCGACCCTCTTGTGTCTCTTTTTGCCGCACCGATTGCATCTTCCGTTGAACCTCTTCGCGACTTTCTTAGGAAAACCAGCCCCAAGAAACGCTGCTGATTGCTCTTGATCTTGCACAACCCTATGACGATCCAGCTGCTTCATCTTCTCGCTTAGCAAAAGTTGCTTTACGAGTTCCAGGCTCAGTTTATCGTCATCCAGGTTCTCCAAGGCTGTGATCAAGGGGTCGTATGATTCCGGCAGGGTGCCGAAAAGAATCACTACAACATCTGCTTCTGACAAATTCGTTCCTGCCAAACGTAGCTGCCGAACAAGGTTTTCAAATTTCACTAGATGGGACCGCATGGATTCACCTTCGTTCATTTTTAAACGACCAAGTTGCTTCCGAAAAAGATTCTGCGAGGCAAGACTTTTCTTGGCAAACGGATTTTCGAGAGCACGCCACATCAGTCTGCTGTTGCCTTGTCACGAACTATTTCCAGGCATTCGTCTCCGAGGAAACTAATGAACGTTGACTTCGCTTTCCTGTCCGCTTCACAAAATTTCGTCCTTTCTGCTGCCACTTCCGGTGGATCCTGCGCCAACGTGTGGGCCAACCCCAATGCGTCCAGATGCATCTTGACCCAGAAGCTCCAATTGTGGGATCCATTTCCAAAACAGAATAACGGTATGCCGTGTAAAACTGCTTCTCTTCCTGAAGAGCCCATAACCCACATAGCAGAATTGGGGCAAGGACAGGAACAACCAGAATCCAAAAGGCTTTAAGACTATTATAAAAGTACGTCTTTATTAAACGGAGTTCTGGTACTAAGTGATATATTTTTCATTATAAACAAAGTTCGTTACTAAGCACTGTTGCTATGGAAAAACTAGCTATGGAATTGTTGAAAGGATAACATGGATTGCTACTCCTTCAACAGGGTCGTGTCCTGTAAAACGTCGTGTGTTAATTGTAATTCACAAATACTTGCAGTTTTCGCGTCGTCACGTGTGCACGAAGTTTCACACCCGTACAAAAATACGGATTTGACATTTGAATTGAAGATTCGGATTTTCGTTCGTAAAGAGATCTGGCATGATCGCCAGATGTTCCGGTGACTCGCAAACGCAAATTGGGCCTTACTGATCCGGGTTTCGATGCCTTTCTTGGTACCACGCTCAGGCGTTATCTGGCTACCAAGATACTGGAAGCACTCAACTTTCTCAATTTGTTGTCCAGCTACCATGAAATTGGAAGGATTTACTGTGTTGATTTCCAACGACTTTGTCTTTCCGACTTTGATTTTGAGACTTGCTGCCTTGGAGTTTTCGTCGAGTTTGCTCTGCATGTCTTGTTATTTTTGGGCGAGCAAAATAATATCGTCAGCCAAGTGAAGGTCGATAAGTTGCTCCATTGTCGAAGGATTCCATGGCGATCCTTGGTCTACAGTCAATCGATCCAGATAATCCATTACGAAGAGAAAAAGCAGCGGTGATAAAATACATCCTTGTCTCACTCCAGCAGTTACCGGAATTGGATCGGACAAGACACCGTCGTGGACAAGGATGGCATCGCAGCTGAACTCATCAAAATGGGCCCGAACAAGTTGGCCGATTGCCTACACCGGTTGATAGTCCGGATCTGGGACATAGAACAGCTACCGGAGGAGTGGAAGCAGGGGGTAATATGCCCCATCTACAAGAAGGGCGACAAATTGGACTGTGAGAACTACCGAGCGATCACTGTCCTCAATGCGGCCTACAAAGTGTTGTCCCGAATCCTACTCCGCCGCCTAACGCCACAAGCAAACAGATTCGTGGGAAGTCATCAGGCCGGCTTCATGGAGGGACGGTCTACGACAGACTAGATATTCACATTACGGCAAATCCTCCAAAAATGCCGGGAACACCAAGTCCCTACGCATCATCTATTCATCGACTTCAAAGCCGCATACGACACGATCGACCGTAACGAGCTATGGAAAATCATGGACGAGAACGACTTTTCCGAGAAGCTGATCAGACTGATCAAAGCGACGATGGATGGAACGCAGTGCTGTGTGCGGATTTCGGGTGAATTGTCGAGTTCGTTCGAATCGCGCAGGGGGCTTCGACAAGGATATGGTCTATCCTGCATGATGTTCAACGTGGCGCTAGAAGGTGTTATTCGACGAGCGGTGGGCGACATGCTGGGCACGATTTTCAACAGATTTAGTCAACTTATCTGCTTTGCCGATGACATTGATATAGTCGGCAGATCATCTGCGGCGGTGGAGGAGATCTACCGCAAACTGAAACGCAAAGCAGGAAGGATTGGGTTGATGATTAATACGTCCAAGACGAAGTACATGCTGGCCTGCGGACCCGAGACCGACCGAATCCGCTTGTCCAGTAATAACAAGGTCACGATCGACGGCGACGAGCTGGAGATAGTCGAAGACTTTGTCTATCTCGGCTCACTGGTGACCGCAGACAATGACATTAGCCGTGAGATCCGGAGGCGAATTATCAGCGGAAGTCGTGCCTACTATGGATTCCACAGGCAACTGCGGTCGAGAAGACTTAGCTCTCGCACGAAGTGTAACCTGTATATAACGCTCATTAGACCGGTTGTTCTCTACAGGCACGAGACATGGATATTGCTCGAGGGCGCAACGAGCGAGGTGGTTAGACCAAGTGGAGCATGATCTGGCGAACGTGGGGTGTCCGAGAAATTGGAGAACGGTTGCCATGACCCGAGTGAATTTTAGGAATTATGTTCGTTAAGTTATGTCGTGAGACGGAATACTATGTAAATAAATAAAAATAAGACACCGTCGTGCAAGACTTTACACGAATATGTCGCATACTGTGCTTTGATGAGATGGACTAGTTTCTCTGGGACTCCTCGACGTCTAAGAGCAGCCCAGATGTTTTCGTGGTTCAGTCGGTCCGTTGCTTTCACGAAATCGACAAACACGCAGCAGAAGAGAGTTCTGAAATTCGTTGATTTGTTCCAGTATTATTCGTAGCGTTGTGATGTGGTCCACACATGATTGTCCGGATCGGAATCCAGCTTGTTGCTGTCGGAGTGTAGCGTCGAATTTCTCCTGGATCCTATTCAGAATCACTTTGCAGAGTACTTTGGGGTTGTACAGATTAACGTTATGGCTCGCACTCAGGTCTCGTTTCTTCGGGACCTTTACGAAGATACCCTGCATCCAGTCGGCCGGGAATGTTGCAGTATCCCAGATGTCAGCGAAAAAAAAAACGGTGCAACATTTGTGCTTGTTGGAGATAACGGTGGAAAACTGAGCAATCGGGAAAATAATAAACAACTGAAATTACCATAGTTACCTGTAAATTTAGCTATTTAAGAAACGATCAGTTCAAGTAAAAGTTAGTCTTAATAAACCTGTTAACTATACCAGTAGTCTTCTCTTGTTCGATTTATGGCCATAAACCTCCAATAGGTTATGGGCCCAGGAGTGAAGAAAGTACAAAGAACCGTTTCTGAAGTGTTGGTGAAAAACTCGTTGCAATTGGATTTGCCAGAAATGGACGGAAGCAAGTACGCAATCGAGAAACTCAACAGTACCAACTATGAAAGCTGGAGTTTCAACGTGGAGATGCTCCTTGTGCGAGAAGACCTGTGGAAGTTTGTTAGGAGTCGAGCCCCGGATCCGGTTACCGAAGCGTGGAATCAAGGCGACCAAAAAGCACGTGCAACAATTGCTTTGTTGGTCGGGCCGAGCCAGCGAAGGATTATTCAGAGGTGCAACACGTCGAGCGAAACCTGGGACGCCCTGGAGAGACAGTTCCGAACCTCGAGTGTTACGTCGGTTCTGGCCATGTTGCAGAAGGTTATCAACATGCAGTACCAGGAAGGTGAAGATCTGGAAGCCCATCTCAACCAAATGGAAGATTTGTTCGAGAGAATCGCCAAGGCCGGGTATGAAATCCCTGCCAAAATTTCGATGCTGATGGTCCTGCGGAGTATGCCGGAGTCGTACGACAATCTGGGTCTGGCTTTGGAAAACAAGCCGGAAAACGAATTGACAATCGAAATGGTCAAAATTCGATTGTTGGACGAAGCAATCAAACGGAGTGAAGGAAACCATGGCAACCGAAGTGAGTCCTTGTTACGTGTCCAAACATCGAAGCCGTTGCTATGCTACCAGTGTCGCCAACCAGAACATAGGAGGCGTGATTGTCCAGCAGTGAAAAAGGAAGAAGAAGCGAAAAAGTTGCCAAGGAAACCGTTCAAACGTGAATTCAAACCACGTGCACGTGTCGCAACTGAAGAAAATTTTGCGCGTGAGAAAGAGTTTGCGTTTGTGACTTATTCGACGAAATGTGCTACCAAATCCTGGATCGTTGATTCGGGTGCAACAAGTCACATGTGCGGCAATTTGGATTTTTTCGACGAATTGGTTCCGGAATCTGGCATGAGTGTGAGAGTAGCTGATGGAAACATGTCCGAAGTGAAGGCCAAGGGAACCGGTAAATTGATGCTGTGCGATGCTGAGGGAGGCAAGAACATTATCACCCTATCCGGTGTCCTATACGTACCGGGTCTAGAATCGAATCTGGTGTCCGTAAGCAAGCTGACTGAAAAAGGTGCCGAAGTGGAGTTTTCCGGAAGTGAGTGTTTGATTTGGCGTAACAATGAACTGGTGGCAACTGCGTTCAAGTCGAAAGGGTTATATTACTTCGAAGAAACCCGAGTGGAAGTAGCAGCTAATGCACATACTGAAGGGTGCATGTTCGAGTGGCACAGAAAACTTGGCCATCGTGATCCGGAAGCAATTCGACGATTGGTCAGGGAAAGTCTGGCGGATGGTATCGAAATTACTGACTGTCCCTGTGCAACCAATCAACCCTGTGAATGCTGTTTGGAGGGGAAAATGGCACGGCTCCCTTTCCCCAAGGAATCTGGAACATCATCAAATCGTGTGCTGGATCTGGTCCATTCCGACATCTGTGGTCCCATGAACACGGTTTCTTCTGGTGGTTCGAGATACTTCATGACCATGATTGACGACTTCTCAAGATATAGTGCAGTGTATTTCCTACAAAGAAAATCTGAAGCAATAAATGTTATTAAGCACTACGTTCGTTCCGTTGAAAATCGTTTTGGGAGAAAACCGGTGGTGATCCGATCTGACCAGGGAGGTGAATACAAGTCATCAGAACTTCAACGATTCTACAAAGAAGAAGGCATTACCCCGCAGTACACCACATCCTACACGCCGCAACAGAATGGGACAGCAGAGAGAAAAAATCGGAGCCTAGTGGAAATGGCTCGTTGTTTGCTGCTGGATTCGAAGCTGGGATATCGCTACTGGGCGGAGGCGGTAAATACAGCGAATTATTTACAAAACCGTCTACCGACAAGGTCCATTTCGAAAACGCCGTACGAAGTCTGGTTTGGGAAGGTTCCCAGGCTGGAACACTTGCAGTTGTTTGGAAGTCCTGCGTTCGTCCATGTTCCAGATCAAACCCGAAGCAAACTGGAACCGAAAGCAACGAAAATGATATTGGTAGGCTACTCCGATCAACACAAAGCCTATCGGTTCATCGATCCTGTGACTGATAAATTCGTTGTCAGTCGTGATGCTCGTTTCCTGAACAGTGGTTCCGGAATAAAGTTTGCTCAACCGTCGCAGATAGTGGAATATGGCACCGAATCAAGAAAAAGAAACCGAAAATCCAGAATCTTTGCAGACCGAAACTGAGTTGGATCCAGAGTCTACATTGATTGAGGAGAAGCCTTTGGATAGCAGCCTCGATTATATCAGCAGTGAGGAGCTGCAATCCCCAATCCAAGTCCGGAGGTCCGAAAGATTCACGAAAGGGGTGAGGCCAGTGAGGTACAGCGAGTATACGAATTTGGTTTCCAAGCAAATCCCGGAACCAAGAACGTACAACGAAGCAGTATGTGGTCCAGAAAAGGAGTTGTGGTTGGCAGCAATCAACGACGAGCTACAGTCATTGCAGCAGCATCAAACTTGGGATATAGTCGATCAGCCAGCTGGTGTCAACGTTATCGGCTCGAAGTGGATTTTCAAGCGGAAAGAAGACGAGGCCGGAAATGTGGTACGATATAAAGCCCGACTCGTTGCCCAAGGCTTTACACAGAAATTTAGCACGGATTACGACGAAGTTTTCGCTCCGGTGGTAAAACAGGTAACATTACGAATCCTTCTTACTATTGCCTTTCAGCGAAAAATGATCCTCAAGCATGCCGATGTGAAGACGGCATATTTGAATGGCGAATTGAGCGAAACTATCTACATGAGAATCCCTGCTGGTCTGCCAAATAATCGAGATGGAACGGTTTGCCGCTTACGACGAAGTCTGTATGGTTTGAAACAA
>NW_026598933.1:0-100000 GCF_029784155.1 Uranotaenia lowii
CTGCATCAAGAAAAAACGGAAGCAGTCTCCAATGCCGGCCGGAATTCCGGAATGGTAATTGTTTTAATGTTCCATTAGTGTTTAAAGAAATATGCGAATAAAGAAATTATACCATAAATGTTTTTTTTAGATTGTATTAATAGATCCGAAAATTTTTCAGACCAACATATTTTTAAATTTAAAACAAAAACAAAATATTTCCAGCACAAAGTTTTATCATTTTGAACCCCCCAATGATACGTTTTTCCAAAAATAAAATTTTTGTAGTTCTCAACTCAATTCTATTTTATTAGGTGGTATGAAAAACCCCTAGCAATTGCTTTTACTAAACTAAATCGAGCATTCGAGCAGTCGCAGAAAGCAATTGCTTCGGTTGATATGAATAAAGTTTTTTCTGACAGCTGTTTTCTCAGTCAGGAGCTTTTACTTTTAGAACAAGCTAGTTCGGTATGAATAAAGCCCAAATCTGAAGCAATCGCTCGAGAAATCTCCTAGCAATTACTTAATTTTCTAAGCATGCTTGGTAGCAGACTTTTCCAATAAACAAATTCTTCAACAACGTCATGAATTTATAAAATTAGCAATATTACACTTCAATACAATTTAAAAAGGCATTTTCAATATAGATAAAGAACAGTCGAAGTGATAACCCAACTTTTTTCATATTCCTGTCGTTGTATGAAATGATTCGTCTAAGATGAAACAAAACAAATCAATTAGTAAATATTTCAAATTAAAAAAATCCGGCTACAGTGGAAGAAGTCCCAATCGGCTTGAAGTTGGAAGAAAGTTGTAATAATTTAAAACATAATTCAGATCTCCCAAATTTATATGATTTTTTTATAATTCAAAGATTTAAAAAAAAAAACATCTAAGTTAAGATGCGCGCTTATTGCCTATTTTTTTTATACATCGGATTATCCCGATTCGAAAACGTGTGGGAGAGCTTATGATAAATGTTAAAAAGCTAGGCCATTTTTTGTTTGACAATATTCAATTTTCTTTAAACATCAACATACGAGCATGTATTGACTTAAATTTTTCCGATCGTTCTTACACCCACCACCCGCGCCGTCGATTTCATGGCTATTTTAGCCGTACTTTTCAATTTTTTGATCGTCTTCTTTCATTTTACTTTAGAAAATTTCAGATTCTGCTGGTTGGATAGCTCTTTTTTTGCGAAGCAAAAGCTATGTTCTAAGATTTTAGTACACATCTGCCAAAAAACGTTTATTCATACCAAATTAAGCAAATGCTTTGGGCTTTTGCTTTGCTTGATTTCGAGCAAAGTAAAAGCTACCGAAGCAATTGCTAAACCTTATTCATACCACTAATTGTTTTGACAGAAATTTCGATTCATTTTTGAAAAAGGTGTATTTTTGTTTCAATCAAACGATAAGTTTAAATCGAATCGATATTTTTTGTCAGTGTTATCAAAAATATATTTCTAGCGTAACATTTCAAAAGGGCGAAACTGCCAAATGTAAACAAATCGAGTTAACGGTCATTCCGGATGCACGCGGTTTCACTTTACCTATCAAACGCGGTTTCATCTTAAAATTACTTAAAACTTTCAAAAAATTGATAAAATTGAATTGGGCGAAACTTCCTGTTGATGCATTTTCGTTGGAACGTGAAGTTACGCCTATTCAAAATGGAGTCAATTTTTCTATTCGTGTAGAGCCAAAAGGCGTAACTGAGTTGACCGTGTGTGACAAAACGGCCTAATTAGTTTTTGCGTGTAGGATGAATGGGCGTAACTTCAAAACCAAAACAAAAACGACCGATCAATTGGGCGAAACTTGCAGGCGTAACTGAAATCGAAAACAATAATAGGGCGAAACTCGAAAATCTCTGAAATTACGCGAAAAAAGTTGAAGTTCTTGATAATCATCGAACAATAAGTGAATATAATGCACATTTTTTGATTTTGTTGAACAAAAAGTGGTCGATTTTATAAATAGGATTTGAATAGGTGTTCCGAATTTTCAAACGCGTTTTTCTCGTTTCGAGCTAACTGCTAGTTTCGCCCTTTTTAAATGTTACGCTAGATTTGTGCATTTTCCCAACCAAAATTTTTATTATTTTTGGCCGAAATCTTATTATTTTTAAAATATATTTTTCTGCGTGTAGTAAATATTTCAAATTTAAAAAAATCCGGCTATAGTGGAAGAAGCCCCAATTGGCTCAAAGTAAGAAATAATTGGTAATAATTTAAAAACATTTTACAGATCTCTCATTTTTATATAATTTTTTATAATCCTAAGTTTAAAAAAAAAATCTAAATTAAAATGCGCGCCTATTGCTAATTTTTTTTATACATCGGATTATCCCGATCCGAATACATGGGAGAGCTTATGATAAATATTGAAGTTAGGCCATTTTTTGTTTGACAATATTCGAATGTATTCATTTTTCTTTAAACATCAACATACGAGCACGCATTAACAAAAAAAATCCGGTCGTTCTTACACCCACCACCCGCTTCGTCGACTTCAAGGCTACTTTAGCCGTACTTTTCAATTTTTGATCGTCTTCTTTCATTTTACTTTAGAAAACTTCATATTCTGCTGGTTGGATAGCTCTATTTTTCGAAGCAAAAGCTATGTTCTAAGATTTTAGTACGCATCCGCTAAGCAAATGTTTATTCATACCAAACTAAGCAAATAATGCTTTGGACTTTTGCTTTGATTGATTTCGAGCTAAGTAAAAGCTACCGTAGCAATTGCTAAACCTTATTCATACCACCCATTTGCCCTGCGGAGCGGAAATACGGCAACAGCGCCTTTCGCAGAGGCCGCGCAAGTTTTGTTTTGATGGCCATTTAAACTGTCAGAGAATTTTGCCGCCATTAACGGTTTGTGAAAGAGTGCGGGAAGCCAGACCGCCAGAACTTCGTTTGTTTCTCTGGGTTCATGATGTGAGATTTTTGCTCGGTCTTGGAAAATTCCGATTATTCAGTTATTGCTTGATCATATAAGTTAACAAAAAGTGAAATATGAGCAGAACTCCAAAATTAGCTTGTTTCATCTGCAAGAGTCCCGAAGATGACGAGCTTATGTTGGGAAAATTCTATTCCAAGTGGCGTATAAGAGTCCACTATTACTGCCTGGTGAGTCCAAGTGCTAATGGGTTTATAATAGCTAAAACGTAATGATATGAATCTGACTTCTTCCATTTTAGCTCTTAACTTCAAATTTGATACAATCCGGAGATGATGATGATGTCGGAATTTTTGGGTTCATGTTGAAGGACATCAAACAGGAAGAGGCACGCATCCACAGCCAAAAGTGTTATGTCTGCAAGCAGCGCTACGCCAATATATCCTGCTGCGCTAAGAAATGTTTCCGTACGTTCCACACGGCCTGTGGAATCCGAGCTGGATGTTTGTCTCACTTCATAGACACGTACCAGTCCTGGTGTGATAAACATGTCGAAATGGATTCCGAAAGCGACCCGCACTCGGAACAGGAGCTGTGTGGCATTTGTTACGACGAGATGGGCCCTTACAAAAAGGTAGATTCCGTGGCCGCTCCTTGTTGCCAAAATGGGTGGTTTCATCGACGCTGTGTGGCTCAGTTTGCTCAATCGTCTGGCTATTTCTTTAAATGTCCGCTATGCAACAACAAAGACGACTTCAGCCGAGCCATGTCACTGAGAGGCGTCTTTATTCCCGAGAAGTATGCTTTAGATTTCGTTTTTTGTAACAAGAATTCTAACTCTGTATGAAATTTGGTCTTCAGAGATGCTGCCTGGGAGTTGGAACCGAATGCATTTAGCGAACAACTTGAGCGTCCGACATCCTGTGATGCCGAGCAGTGCCTTTGTCGTCATGGCCGCACTCACGACAGCGAAAAGTGGGATCTCATCTTGTGTGCTACCTGTGGATCAACCTGTCGACATGATAAGTGCATGGAAGTACCCTCGAAGAACTACGTCTGCCTCTTTTGTCGACCAATTATTGGGGACGCTCCTCCGCCGGCAGTGCTGGCATTAGCAGAAGCTGCACGTCGAGCAGAAGAAGCACGTCGGCAAGAGTTAGCCAACGAGTCCGATTCGTCGGAATCGTACAAATCCTGCTGTTCTGACACCGATAATGATTCCGAACCAGAAGTCAAACGTCGGAAAACGAAAAATCGCAGACGTCCATCTTCAAGCTCCAGCCTTTCTCCTATTGTGCAAAAACAATTTAAGTTGCACAGTTTAGTGAAGAAACTTGCACTGGACGATTTGGCTTGCAAAAAACTTCTGCAACTGAAACCGGTTATAAAGCTGGAAAAGCTGACAAAGGACCAAATAAAGAAAGCCAGCACCCCATGCGAAGCACCGCCATTGGTCGAAAAAGAGGAGCCGCCTTCTTCAACCTGTTCTTCGCCAATTTTTGACTTCAACTATCGAGCACAGCTGAACAAGAAAATCCGGCGCAGATCGATCTCGGCTTTGCGAGCCATCCAAGATGTCATCCGGTCCGATACGGACACCCTGACCGAAGGTGATTGTTGCTCGGTTGAGGGTGACCACGACATGACACAGGCAAAGCGTGCCAAATACACCAAACTGAAGTTGATCTCGGACGCGCTCAAGAGAAAACTATCCACCAGCGAATCGGAGGTGGTATTACCGACTAAGAAAGGTAATTGTGACTGTTCATTGCAGTTCAACTTAAACCATCTTTTGTACAGGAAAGCTTTGTTTCAAAGATCAAACCTATCGCTACATCGTCAGTTTCGTTTAGGTGAACTACGATATTACTAACACCAAGCTTAGGGTTCTGCGTGTTTTCACTTGACTGATAGATATAGGCAAAGTTTTCAACATCTTTCTACAAATTTTACTTTCTTCAGTAAAATAAGAATTTTAAAAGTAAAAAACTATCTTTCTCCTCCCCTCCAGCATGTTTCCCGACGCCCGAAAAATGCCGCAAAACTTTCATTGCTTCGGAGAATTCTGAAAACGCCTGCCCCAACAGTCCGCTGAAGACTGGTGGTGGCGGTGGGTCAACAACCGGGAATAACGTTGCTGAGACGCAAAAAACAGCGGTGCTCCAGAAGGCCAGCGGCGAAATCATTGAACTTGGTGGCGGCCACAAGTTTCAGCAGTTGACTTTGAATCGCTTTTTCAACAAGCCATCGGAATCTGTCGAAGTTGTGTCGCCGAACGTGGACAGCGGTTGTCCAAGTAAGGAAAACAACAATAACAAAGACAGTGCAATCTCTGCTTCGCGTAAGAAGAGCGGTAAGCGCAGTTCCAGGAAGAAATTCGCTGGCCAAACTCCTGGAAAAAATCGGAAGAGTCAGATCGAAGTGGTAGGTACAAAACAGATAAAATTAGAATTGAAGAATATTTTAAATTTAACATTTTGTTATACTGTTGCAGGATCGAAGCCAGCGAAATTTGCTTGATTATTTTAATCGTTGCTAAAATGATGACATTTATATTGACTATTCGATAAAGGCGCAAGTTTTTGTACGTATTCTTCCCTTGTTCGGAAAAATACGTAATTTTTTTTTCGATAATCTTAAAATTTGATTACAATTCTAAATCTTAAATTGAAAGTGTCATATTTTACAATAATTGCCTTGTACTTCAAACTAGAACAGTTTGGAGAAAATTTTTTAAATTCACTATTTGAACATTTACATTTACTTTCAGATCTTTACAATTCGATAAAGTATTTCGTTGAGTTGAAACGATTTTAAATATGTTAAACATATACATACATAACTAATTATACCAATAAAATCGCCGGAAATAAATTTTCTATTTTATTTACTTCTCAAAAACTGTTATTTCTATGTTTATTAGCCACTTATGCAACTATATAAACCATCTTTTCAGATTGCCCCAATAAAACATCCCACACTTGAATTAGAAAACTACATACCCGTAGCTTCGCCTGCCTTTCATGGATTTTTAGTGAGCCCCGATGAGGAAGAATTTCATGGTTTTTCGGACTGATACTGTTTTCTTTTTCTTTGCGATAATTGTTTTCTGTTGTGCCTATAACAACGCCTGGATTATGTTTATGATTGTTCTAGTGAATTGTACAAGTTTTTTTTAAAGAATTGCTGGTCGAATAAAGAAATATTAAATTTAAACTCTCGTTCAAACGTGGACAAGTCGTGCTCATTGCTAACCAAAATGGTGCGAAACTTTAAAGAAAGAATAAAGTGAACTTGTACCAGGGTGACAGCAGAAGGAAATTCGCTTCCTAGAGGGGATGGCGCTGAATTATCTTGAATTGTAACGAAGCAAGAAGATCAGTAGATAAAAGGGAAATGACGTTATTGACTCATTTCATATTTCAAAACGGCCAAACTCCAGACAACTGATAAGTTTTTTTATGTTTTTTAGCACCAAGGCATTTTCCTCGAAACATTTTGCATCTAAAAGAGAGAAAAGTTCAATACACAATTTCCGATTCTAATTTGGAGATATATATAGCATAAATTGAAAACAACAGATTTAAGAACTGTCCAAAACGCTCCTTGAAGTATAGAATAAGCGCCCGAATTTATGTTATGGACACGACCTGCTGAAGAACAACTTCATAAGTAATCTTTACAAACTTCATCAAAAAAAGAAGAGGGTACCAGTAGAAATCGAATTTAAATTTTGATGTTTAAGAATGCGCAGAAACACAAAAACACATTGGCGCAACTAAGAACAACAATTACTTCTTGTGAGCTAATATTTCTTGTTGTTTTGATGGAAGTTTGCAGGGTAGGACAATCGATTCGCGATGTCATTAGATCGGCGACTAAAGAGGCTCGTGTTTCGTTGCTTCGGGCTTGAAGAGTATTAACGCGCCATCATTATATTTTACTTCGGAAAGAGGTACTAGATTGTCAGAATTCTGAGTTTTTTTGCCAGTTCACCAGCGACGTTTCTAACAATTTTATTAAAATTCATAATATCCATGTCTATGAGACGACATCGATGTGATTTTCGTAGCCGTAGCTTGGCAGGTGAAACGGATCTTGCCAGTTTAGGTGTTTGAGGGCATTGCATAAGCGCCGCTGGGAAGCCTCAAGCCGCTCGGTACCCTTATATTAACGCTCCAGCACTAAATTGTACTTCGGAAGTCACGACTTCCGATTTCCGACAAAGACAAGTGAAGTACTAGATTGTCGGGAGGCTGTGTTTTGTTGCCAGTTCACCAGCGACGTTTCTATTTTTTTTAATGAAATTCACAATATTAACGCGCCAGCACTAAATTTTACTTCGGAAGGCCGGACTTCCGAAAGACTCCCGACAAAGAAAAATGAAGTGCTAGATTGTCAAAATTCTGAGTTTTTTTGCCAGTTCACCAGCGACGTTTCTAAAAATTTTATTAAAATTCACAATAGTATTTTAGCACTAGACTTTACTTCGAAACTCCGGATTTCCGACGAAGGAAAATGAAGTACTAGATTGTCGGAAGTCTGTGTTTACTGACAGCTAAACGACGTTTCTTAAAACAAAATTCACCAGCGACGTTTCTAAATTTTTTTTATAAATTTACAATATCTCGTTGTTTCGATTGTCGCGAGTGTGTTATACTTAAGAAGCGTAACTCAGTTGTTATGAATTTAAGGATCAAACTTTACTCTTTACTCTTTACTCTACAATATATTAATCACAACACTTTCGGTAACTTTTAAACTCTTATTTTGAAGTTTTTGGCCCAGTGATTCCTGAGATATACAATGCTGAATTTATGGTGTTTCTCGACTTGGATTTCTTCGTGGTCCTCAATGTGTTATGAAAAGAATTGGTCCTAGATGATTACCTTGGAGCACACCGGAGAGCTGGCTGGAGAGAGAGTCTCCTGTGCGAATTGTCAATTTACGTCCAGTTAAGTAACTGCGGAACGAGCCAAGTAAAGATCTACAGAATCCTAAGCGTCCAAGCTTACCAATGGCAATATCGTGGTTCACCTTATCAAATGCTGCCGACAAGCAGGTATAAATAGGTTCGGTTTGGACTTTGCATAACATGGAGATGAAGGTCAACAGGTTAGTTGTCGTAGAGCGTTTGGGCATAAATGCTGATCGATTGGAAAATTTTGATGACAGTAGGTGTAAACCGGATCTTACTTACTTACTTAATGATCCCGCGCCGATCCTCCGGTGCATAGGGCCGTGGTAAAAGACCTCCACTGTTGACGATCCGGAGCCAGCGTCTTCACCTGGTCCCAGTCAAGATTCTCGTCGACAGTTCGGATTTCAGCGGCTAGGCTTCGCCGCCACGAGTTTCTGGGCCTGCCTCTTCTTCGATGACCTTCTGGATTCCAGTCAAGCGCCTCTCTGCAAATCTCGTTTTCATCTTTTCGCAGCGTGTGCCCAATCCATCTCCACTTACGTTCCCGAATCTCGATTTCTAGCGCCCTTTGATGACACCGGCGATGTAGTTCCTCATTCGAGATCCAGTTGCCAGGCCACCAAGCGCGGATGATGTTCCGCAGGCAGCGGTTTACAAATACTTGCAGTTTTCGCGTCGTCACCGCATATGTGCACCAAGTTTCGCACCCGTACAGCAATACGGATTTGACGTTTGAGTTGAAGATTCGGATTTTTGTTCGTAGAGAGATCTGGCGTGACCGCCAGATGTTTCGGAGACTCGCAAACGCAAATTGGGCCTTTCTGATCCGGGTTTCGATGTCTTTCCTGGTACCACCATCAGGCGTTATCTGGCTACCAAGATACTGGAAGCACTCCACTTTCTCAACTTGTTGCCCAGCTACCATGAAACTGGAGGGATTTACTGTGTTGATCTCCATCGACTTGGTCTTTCCGACATTGACTTTGAGACCTGCTGCCTTGGAACTTTCGGTGAGGTCGTCGAGTTTGCTCTGCATGTCCGGTTGTGTTTGGGCGAGCAAAACAATATCGTCAGCCAGGTCAAGGTCGTTCAGTTGCTCCATTGTTAAAGGATTCCACGGCAATCCTCGGTTCGGTGCACAGTCGATCGATCCAGTCAGAATCTCATCCATTACGATGAGGAAAAGTAGCGGTGATAAGATACATCCTTGTCTCACTCCAGCAGTTACCGGGATTGGTTCGGACAAGACACCATCGTGCAAGACCTTGCACGAAAATGCCTCGTATTGTGCTTCGATGAGATGGACTAGTTTCTCTGGGACCCCTCGTCGCCTTAGAGCCGTCCAGATGTTTTCATGATTAAGTCGGTCGAATGCTTTTTCGAAATCAACGAACACCAGCAGAAGAGAGTCCTGGAATTCGTTGATTTGTTCCAGTATGATTCGTAGCGTTGTGATGTGGTCCACACATGATCGTCCGGATCGGAATCCAGCTTGTTGCCGTCGGAGTGTAGCGTCGATTTTCTCCTGGATCCTGTTCAGGATCACTTTGCAGAGTACTTTGAGGGTTGTACAGATCAACGTTATGCCTCGCCAGTTACCGCACTCTGTCAGGTCTCCTTTCTTCGGGACCTTTACGAGGATACCCTGCATCCAGTCGGCCGGGAATGTTGCAGTATCCCAGATGTCAGCGAAAAGACGGTGCAACATTTGTGCTGACAGGGCAGGGTCGGCTTTCAGCATTTCAGCAGGGATGCAATCGATCCCAGGTGCTTTGTTGGATTTCATGTTTTTGATTGCCGCTTCTATTTCAGCCAGCGAGGGCGCTTCCGAGTTGACGCCATTTATGCGACTTACTGTTGGCGCTTCAAGCTGCGGGTTCTGTTGGCCATCGCTATTCGTGACTCGGAAGAGTTGTTCGAAGTGCTCAGTCCATCGTTTGAGCTGATCTGTTCGATCGGTCAATAACTGACCTGCTCGGTCTTTCAGCGGCATTCTTGCATTAGTCCTTGCACCACTGAGGCGGCGAGAAATGTCATAAAGTAATCGGATATCTCCATTGGCAGCGGCTCTTTCCCCCTCTTCGGCTAGGGAGTTTGTCCAGGCTCTCTTGTCTCGTCTACAAGCTCGTTGAACTGCCTTTTCCAGCTCCGCATATCGTAAGCGGGCGGCTGCTTTGGCTGACCCGGTACATGCCTGCTCAATTCCGACTTTCGCCTTTCTCCGATCATCGACCATCCTCCAAGTTTCATCCGACATCCATTCACTCCTTCTTCCACAAACTTTACCGAGAGTACCATGGCTCGTCGTGATAAAGGCATTCTTGATTCCACACCACTGTTCTTCGACTGTTCCGTCTGTCGGCAGCTCCGAGGCTCGGGATTCTAGCTGTTCAACGTATGCCCTTTTCACCTCTGGATTCTCCAACCGGCGGACGTCGTATCGACACCCGACTTTCTCCTCGCGCCGTTGGACACGCGCAACTCTCAGTCGTATCTCGCCAAGGACGAGGTGATGGTCAGATGCAATGTCTGCGCTTCGCTTGTTGCGGACATCAAGAAGGCTCCTTCTCCATTTTCGGCTGATGCAGATGTGGTCAATTTGATTTCCTGTTCGGCCATCTCGGGATACCCAAGTGACCTTATGTGCTGGTCGATGGGGGAAGAGCGATCCACCGATCACCATGTTGTTATTGCCACAAAATTCTACAAACAGCTCTCCGTTTTCGCTCATCTGTCCTAGGCCATGGCGCCCCATGATGCGCTCAAGGTCTTGATTGTCGGAGCCAATCTTTGCGTTGAAGTCGCCCAAATGGATTTGAATGTCACCCTTCGGAATTCTCTCTACCACGCTGTTCAGTTGACTGTAAAACAGCTCTTTCTCCTGCAAATCGGCAACGTCAGTTGGCGCATAACACTGGACCATTGTAAGGTTTCTAACCCGTGTTCTAAATCTGGCTACGATTATTCTTTCGTTTATCGGTTCCCATCTAATGAGGGCCGCGTAGGCCTGCGGGCTTAACAGGAAACCAACTCCTCGTTCCCGAGTAGCATGTTCTCCTCGTATGCCAGAGTAAAGCAGGACTTGCCCGGATTGTGTCTTGTGTTCTCCAGTATTAGGCCAACGGACTTCGCTCAGTCCCAGAATTTCAAGCTTGAGGCGGCTAGCCTCTCTAGCAAGTTGTTCCAGTTTGCCTTGTTGGGCAAGGGTTAAAACATTCCAAGTTCCAATTCGTGTCCGTGTTTTCATGCTAAAAGTCGTCGCCAAAGTTCCAGGTCGGTCATTTCTTTCGGATTCCGTAACAATTTCAAATCGGGAGCAGTAGGTTGTTAGCCTAAAGTCCCTATCCCGCGATGGGGCTGCCATCTTGGACTTAGCTGGCGGGAGTCGCATTTCATAAATTCAGCCGCTTGCTGCAAGACAGACGCTGTTTGAGCCGCCCCTGACCTGGAGAACAGACGCTCGGTTGTTGTTGCACGCCGCCCCTGACCTGGGGAACAGACGCGTGCGGCCACCTTCTCAGTCTGCATGTGACCAAAGCATCCACCGGGGTTGGGTACCCGATCTCCGCTTAGGTTACTCGCACCCCAGCCGGCACCGCGGGGAGGTAGAGATAGGAGTTGTGAATAAGAGGTGATATGACCACTATGGGGTCTCGTGTTGCACATTATCCACCGTTTACCGGATCCATGACGACTTATTCGAACAGTTGGAAATTGCACAAAAAGCGGAGATTCCTCGATAGTTGTTGACATCTCTCCGATCTCCCAATTTTTATGGACACGAAATATGAAAGCTTCCTTCCAAAGTGAAGGAAGGCGCCTCTGTCAAGAGAAGCTTGAAAGATGAGTCTCACAGGAGTCAGTAAAACAGACATTAATCGTTTTAGAAATGTAGATGGTATACCGTCTAGGCCTGTAGAGAGGGAGTTTTTGAGCTTTGCCGTTGCTTTAGATATGACCGCATCAGCTACTACAATCGTGTTTATGCAGAAGCCAAGTGGCGAAACATTCCTGTTGAAGAAGTAGGTTATAGGCCCAGACAACCTGAAAATTTGTCAAGATAACTTCAAGAAGTTTTGAGAAGATAGCTGGAAATGGGAAGCAATGCCAGGAAAGCCGGGATTGTTCAGTTTGCTGGAGGGCAATATGACATTTGGAGGTTTCGCGTACAATCCCAGCTGTCAGCTCATGGTGTGGAGCAGGCAATTATGGAAGACGGTCCTAAATCAGTCGCAACTGCAGCAGTTCGAGCGGCCTTCAAAGATATAGACAACAGAGCGAAGGCTCTTATTATTTCTTACGTTTTCCGCCGATTTCCTGGAATACGTGAGAGATAGAGAGTCTGTCAAGCTAATGTGAAAATCCTTGAGGTCGACTTTCGGCAAGGTTGGTTTTGCGGCGTTGAATTGCATTCGGAGAAGCCTGTATAATCTCAAGATGACCGAATGATCAAATTAGTCAGCTGTTCATGTCTTTACCATCGTCATTCGACACTGTCACTACGGCACTTGAAATTTTGAAAGAATTGCGGACCGATATTGGCAAGGTAAAATTAATGGCTAAGGATCCTAAACGAGCTGGCGGAATTGATAACTCGTTTATGAAAGCAGATTTCAAAGGTGAAGGTCTAGTATCCAGGATCAACAAAACGAGGTTGCCTAGAGAATGTTACCAATTTGGACACAGGCGGATCGAATGCCCGAGAAACAGGAGATTTAGGAACCGTGGAATTCGCGGAGATTGTTATGGAGAACGAAATAGTTTTAGGGGCATTGCAGGTGACGGCGAAGCCGATCTCGGCGTTGTTAAGGAAGGTGAGAATATTACGGCGCCAGCACTAAATTTTACTTCGGAAGTCCGGACTTCCGACAAAGAAAAGTGAAGTACTAGATTGTCGGAAATCTGTATTTTGTTGCCAGTTTACCAGCGACGTTTCTAAAAAATTTATTGAAATTCACAATACCTGGAATAACTGGCTGCGGAGAAAGTAAGAGCAAAAACATTGAATGGCATAACAAGTGGAATCGCTGCAAAGGCTCCCTGTAGTAATGGTGACATCGGCGGTGGTGGAGTTGACTATGGGCTCAGCAACAGATATTCATCCAGAGACAGTTATGATCTCGGACATTGTGGATGCAAGCGTAAAACTTTCAGATGTTGTACCGAGCGTAGTCGCTTCAAGATTGGTGCTAGCTAGCTATAGCTTGCATAAGCGCAGAAGTGGTGATTGCGGCAGAGGCTGGAAGTTGTGATTTTGGACGTATGTTGTGAAGAGATAACCCAAATTGCGGAAATCGTCATCGTTTCTACAGAAAGATAAATTCAACTGGCTGAATTATTTCAATACCTTGAATAAATCCCTAACCAGAATGCATCAATGGAGAGGGGGTGTTGAAGTAGCCATTTGTGTCTATGTCATTTGGTGATAAACTGTTTTTCATTTTTTAGTCACTCATAAATTGTTTCTCAAACCGATAAGACCTGCTTACTTCTTCAATTCCTGAAAGCACTCTCCACATAATCTGGAGATGTTGAAACAGTAGCAAAGGTAATCGAAAGTTTTTGAGCCAAAAGATCACTGATTCCGCAATCAGAGTTCGCAGTGTTGCCATTCAGAAACATTTGAGTCAGGTTCATTCCCCTGACTTTTGACATGCTTCCAGAACGATTTTGGGTTAGACTTGAGGTTACGTTGTACTTGGAAAAGCTAGTTTTGGTAACAACGATTATCTACTGGCTTTTTTATTATCGGAGTTCAGTCTTCGATATAGAGCAGTGGTTTTCAAAGTGGTCCCTACCGCCCCCTTGAGGGCGTTGAGAGCTTCCAGGGGGGCGGTGAGCTCAATTTTGAAGTTTGGGGGGCGGTGTAAGGGCTCAAGGGGGCGGTGAGGTCGTAATTTCCATTTTCACAAATCACAGAACAACGTTGATTTGAAATAACAATGAGTAAATTCAATGCAAAACAACGAAATTACGTTAAAGAACTAAACATCAAGTTCAAGACTAAAATATCTATAATTTCACAAAGCTGCAAGCAAATGTTTGATCCTTTATCTCAATAATGTCAATTAATGTCTAAAAATGCATTTAAAATATTTTTTTTTAATTGTCACAGATTTTGTATACGCTCTTACATGATGGTTTTGTTAGATTATTTTGGGTTATGCTGAAAAGGATAAATTTTAAATGGCTTGATTTTTAATTAATTTTAGAAAGCTTGATAATCTTTAAAATGTATTGTCTTAAAAATCTGCTAAACCTTCGAAAAAATCTAAGTTAAAAGGCGTAATTTATGATTTAATGATAGATTTTTTTGAAAGAAAAAATGAAAAAAAAAATCAGGAAAGGGAATTTTTATTATAAGTTCTTATTAGTATATTAGTATCACTAACATTGACGCAATTCAGTTAGTAGAATCTAATTTAAACTTAAAGAACCGTGAATTCTGCATAAATTGAAAAGGATTGAAATTCAGATATCAAGAAAAAATACTTTTTTTACGTTATTCCACCAGCTTAACAGTAGTCCGTTTGTATTCAATAATTCAAATCAATGTTGACTATAGAATTTTGTCGAGGAAACTTTAAATGGAATTAACTGTTTACTGGAGGTTTTAAGCAATATGATGCCCTTAGAGAAAAAGAGTATGAGTGCATAAAAGCTTATTTCTAGAAAAACGCGTATGTTATGTTTGGAGGCCTCATATAAATTGGAATTAATTTTGAGTAAAATCTTGCAACAACATATAGCTGAAAGCTAATGGTTTTTCAACGATTAAGATTAACATTTTTTAAAGATTTTCTGAAATTTGCCCAGGGGGGCGTTTAGCTCGACAATTTTTCAAAAGGGGGCGCTGAGAGAAAAAAGTTTGAAAACCACTGATATAGAGTAACGGACTTATTTTGGACCAGAGGACCAATTTTGGATCACCTTGTCTAGCTCTCTTATAAAACAAATAATCATAAAATTTTTAGCAAATGTTGTTGAAGCTCGGGCACTTAATGTAATGCACTATTTTTTTTATTATTAGTTGCTTTATAAGAGAGCTAGACAAGGTGGTCCAAAATAAGTCCGTTACCCTATACATTCTTAGTTTGGGAGGACTTATTTCTAAGGGTACATCTCCTCGCCGTCTTAACTCGATGCAGTTCTTTCGTAAACCAGGGAGTCCGCGAATTCTCGAAAATTGTGTGCTATAACGTAATTTGAGATATGCGGAAAGGTTTCGACCGCAGCATTGGGATTCAATAAATCGAATTCAGATTCCAAGTCGATGGTGACCAGGATACGGGAGATGACATCGTAATCCGCTTTCTTGAAGTCGAGATTTGAGGGATGAATGACATCCAGATGATAACCCTTCATTTCATGATTTTTTATCCTTCCTTAAAAATCGTTTTAAACAGTCGGAAATGGAGTGTATATACATTAAGAAAAAAAATTCAAATAAAATACGATTTTTCTTTTTTTCCAAACATTCATTGTTGCAAGTTTGTTACTTTATGGAACGAAGGGTTAAAATCTTAAAGATCAAATAAATTTAAAAAAAAATTGAAGTCGAGATGGAAGGGTGCTGATTGTTCGACAGAAGCATACAATCCAGTGACCTCGGGCAAGACCAGTAAAGCTGGATGATGCTGGACTGTCTTAACAACGGAGCAGGTGCCTAATGTCGAAGTATGTCAGGGGAAGGTGCCGGAACAAAATCAAACTTTTAAGTGGTTTTCTACATAGCTTTGATGAGTTGAAAAACTATAAATATGTTCACAGCTTTGATAAAGGCCCTAAATTTAATTTCCAAGCTCGAAAGAAATGAAAACATGCTGTTGAAGCAACTTGACCCTTGCCGAAAATTTGCTGCAGAATTCTCTACGATAGTAAAATTAGGCCTAATAAAGGCTTCAAGCTTTTTTTTTAACAGTAAGGGGAGAATAGGTTTGCTATCAAAAGCAGGCTGCTGTAATAGCATAATTTTGTATGCAGAGTTCGACACGATAGCAAAACTTGACATCATTAAGGTATCCTTATATTTATGGAAAGGAAAAAAAGCAGACGAATGCAGAACGAAATATTCATTTTTTTTTCTTTTCACGATTGGAAAGATTTTTCGGTTGTTTTTTTTCTGGGATTTTCATTCTATCGGATAATTCATCCCTAGCCGTTAAAATTTTATTTGGACTGTTTTTTTAAACAAGTCAACTTGAAATTGAGGATGAAATGAGCTTACGTAAAACTTATCTGTTAATATCAGTAAAAATGGTGTGACGAATGTAAATATATACTCGGATATTTATTTTTTGTTATTCTTGTCGCGAGGTTGTACATGGATCATAACTTTGATTGCCCCTCCCAGCCCATGCCGGGACGTGTTGAAAGCTTCGGCCGTTTCTTCGATATTGAAGTGGTGCGTAATCAGACGTTTCACATTGATCTTGCCGCTGGCCACCAGAGCGAGCGCTGCCGGATAGCTGTCGTTCGAGAAGAATGAAATTATTTTTTATCCTATGATTACGAAATATGACAGAAATTACTCACTCGTTGCAGTAACGAAACACGCCACGGATGTCAACCTCTCGTGCCAAAGCATTGACCAAGGGCAGCTTAACTTCCGGAGGGCCCATTCCTACAAGAACAGCACAACCGCCCGATTCTGTTGCCAAAATCGACAGTCTACTGGTTGCCTCAGCTCCGCTGCAATCGATCGTCTTATCTGGTGCGGTACCACCGAAAAGGGCATGTATTTTCTTAACTACATCCTGCTCTGAGACTCCTTTTTCGATGACCAAGGTCGCATCAGCCCCAAGTTCTTTTGCTACATCCAGGCGGTTTTGTAGCAAATCGGTTACAACTATTCTTCCAGCGCCCATAGACCTCGCCGTAATCAACGTTACCAATCCGATCGGTCCAGCTCCTAGTACCAGAACGCGAGAACCGAGACCGACACCAGCTCGCCTGCATGCATGAACTCCAACTGAAAGCGGCTCCAGCAGGGCCCCTTCTTCCATGGTGACGTGGTCCGGGAGCTTGTAGCAGAAATCGGCAGGGTGCGTGTAGTACCGAGTCAAATTGCCATCGTACGGTGGCGTCGCGCAGAAAATCATCTCAGCACATAGATTGTACCGACCGGTTTTACAGAATTCACAAACTCGACAGCCATGTCCCGGTTCAATTGCAACGCGATCACCGGGTTTGAGATTCTTAACGCTAGCTCCTACTTTGCTAACAACACCGGAAGCTTCGTGTCCGATCACCATCGGCTTCGTGAGGATGAAATCTCCGATGCGACCATTGGTCAGATAGTGCACGTCGGATCCACATATTCCGACACTGTCCATCTCCAGCAGCACCTCTATATTTCGGGAATAATAGCATTAGATTTTTTGGGCTAAATTCTTATCGAAGTATCACTTACCATCGTCCTTCGGTATGGGGATGGGACGTTGTTCCTACAATAGAGTAGCACTTCAGTTAAAAATTCGAATCTTTTTCTTAACTCACAAACTACTCACCAAGCGGAGATCTTCAATCCCATACAACACAGCAGTTAGATTATCCTTCGCCATTTGGATACAAGACTCTATCCGGTACAATAAGTATAGCCAACAAACGCAGTGAACCCAAAATCTACGTAGTGGCCGGTCACCGAGAAAGTCAAAGCGATAATAATAAGAACGCCCCACGGGAGATAATCTATTATAGAAACCAACACCAGCAACGCTTGGGGTTTTATGGGCCCGGCTGGCTGAATATAGAAACAAAAACAACAAAACACATCTTATCATGTTTGTTTTGCTAGCTAACGAATGTCGATTTTCCGCATCTCGAAACAAGAGAACGTCTCCATATGTATGGCAGAGATGATTGTTAGAGCTTTTTTTGCGAAATTTTCAACCTACTTTTGATGTCAGCTGAAGCTTTGATGCAAAAATTAAGAATGTATACATCCATTAATGTATCGGAAGAAAATCATATGAATGAATATTTTCTGCTTGAGATAATACCTCTCCGAACCACAGGAAAAGTGCTGAATTTATACGAATTTTGAATGGAAACCTCCCCAGATTTCGGAAAATTTCATTTCTCCTGATATCCGATACAAATATTCCACGAATTTACAGTAGGGTGGTCCAAAATAGGAGTAGATTTGTTTTTTTTTTTAATTTCAAACCTAGGGAGCTCAATTCCATGGGCCCAGCAGAAGGCAACATACAAATTTTGAGCCCAATTGGTCCACTCTAAAGGGTAGCTTAACGACGGTCAAACACTTGTTGGAAGTTTCCTTGTTTGTTATTCATAATCTGACAATTTGCGCCGGGTGTCTTTAGATTTTGAAAATTGAAAATTTGGTTTAACTGCTCAAAAATACATGTATTCTTTCAGATTTCTTAAATTGTCTCTATGAAATTTCACGCCGCCTTAGTGTTGCAAGGACTAACGCTAGAATGCCGCTAAAAGACCGAACAGGTCAGTTATTGATCGGTCGAACAGATCAGCTCAATCGATATACTGAGCACTTCGAGCAATTCTTCCGAGTCACGAAAAGCAATGGCCAACAGAACCCGCAGCTCGAAGCGCCAACAGTAAGTCATATTAATGGCGTTAACTCGGAAGCGCCCTCGCTGACTGAAAAAGAAGCGGCAATCAAAGACATGAAATCCAACAAAGCGCCTGGGATACTGCAACATTCCCGGCCGACAAGATGCAGACTATCCTCGTAAAGGTCCCAAAGAAAGAAGACCTGATAGAGTGCGGTAACTGGCGAGGCATAACGTTGATCTGTACAACCCTCAAAGTACTCTGCAAAGTGATCCTGAACAGGATCCAGGAGAGAATCGACGCTACACTCCGACGGCAACAAGCTGGATTCCGTTCCGGACGATCATGTGTGGGCCACATCACAACGCTACGAATCATACTGAAACAAATCAACGAATTCCAGGACTCTCTTCTGCTGGTGTTGGTTGATTTTGAAAAAAAACATTCGACCGGTTCACGACGAAAACTTCTGGGCTGTTAAAAGACGACGAGAAGTCCCAGAGAAACTAGTCCATCTCATCGAAGAAGTAAATACGAGGCATTTTCGTGCAAGGTCTTGTACAAAGGTGTCTTGTCCGATCCCATCCCGGTAACTGCTGGAGTGAGACAAGGGTGTATCCCATCACCGTTACTCTTTGTCATCGGAATGGATGACTGGTTCGATTAACTGTAGATCAAACAGAGGATTTCCGTGCAATCCTTCGACAATAAAGCAACCGAACGACCTTGACGATATTGTTTTACTTATTCAAAGACAAAGACATGCAGAGCAAACTTGACGACCTCACTGAAAGCTCCAAGGCAGCAGGTTTCAAAGTCAATGTCGGAAAAAGAAAATCAACACAGAAAATCGTTCCAATTTCGTGGAAGCTGGGCAACAGGTTGAGAAAGTGGAGCGCTTCCAGTATCTTGGTAGCCAGATTACACCTGATGGTGGTACCAAGAAAGACATTGAAAGCCGGATCAGAAAAGCCCGATTTGCGTTTGCGAGTCTCCGAAACATCTGGCGCTCACGTCAGATCTTTCAACGAACGAAAATCCGAATCTTCAACTCAAACGTCAAATCCGTATTGTTGTACGGGTGCGAAACTTTGTGCACATATTCGGGGACGACGCGAAAACTGCAAGTTTTTGTGAATCGCTGCCTGCGGAATATTATCCGCGCTTGGTGGCCTGGCAACTGGATCTCAAACGTGAAACTACATCGCCGGTGTCATCAAAGGGCGCTCGAAATCGAGATTCGGTAACGTAAGTGGAGATGGAATGGGGCACACGCTGCGATGAGATGAAGACGAGGTTTGCCTGGAACTTGGAACCCAGATGGGCATCGAAGAAGAGGCAGGCCCAGAAGCTCGTGGCGGCGTAGTTTAGCCGCTGAAATCCGCACAGTTGACGAAAACCTTGACTGGTAGCAAAGAAGAGGCTGTCTCCGGATCTCCAGCTGCGGAGTTCTTTTATCTCAGCCCTATGCCTTGGACAATCGGAGAAGGATCCTTAGGTAGGTAAGTATTCGGTCTCGCACGGTACATTGGTTTGAAACTGTTGATCGTAGTAATCGGAGAATTAATAATTGGTCATAGTAGTCCGATGTTTAAGAATTGCAAATAAATCACTCTTGTTTAGTATCTCGTTGAAACCACTCGCGTTTTCACTTACTCTCCGTTATTTTCCATAAGGTTATGAGCCCAGAAGCGGGTGTCATAGCGACGAGATAACAAAGTTGAAAATTTTTCACACGTGGTGAAAATTTTCTGTTTTGGCAAGAGGATGACTGGACAAGGCGGATCGAATGGCCAACAAGCGCGGAGCGGGGTACTTTCGAGGGCACCGATGTCCAGTGGGAACGGCCAGCAAGCGAATTTCTCAGGAAGCAGTCAAGCGGGAAGCGAAACGATTGCGAGAGCGCAGATTGCAGGTGGCAGCATTTCCCTACCTTTGTCGGAGCGATTGCGTGGCCAAGAAAATTACAGCTCTTGGTCATTTACAATGAAAATGGTTCTCACCCGTGAAGGAACATGGGCAGCGATTACGGCGGAAGAACCATCCCAGCAATTGTCGGAACGGGCTCTGGCAACCATCTGTCTGAGTATCGAGCCAATCAATTACAGCTTGGTACAGAACGCGCAGACAGCTAAAGAAGCGTGGAATGGCCTAAAAGCAGCGTTTCAAGAAACCGGATATCTTCGGGAATCTGGCCTTCTTCGGCAGATGACCGGGATACGGCTAGTGGATTGTGAATCGGTCGAGGTGTACGTCAATTCGCTGATGACCACGAGACCAAGCTAGCTGAGATCGGGTTCGAAGTCAACGACCGGTGGATGTCGAACATTCTTCTGATGGGACTTCCGAAGCAGTATGAACCAATGGTGATGGGTCTCGAGGCGTCAGGAATCAACATGACGGCGGACACTATACGAGCAAAGATTTTGCAGGACATCAAGTGGCCGGATGATGATGCAACGAGTTGCGAGAGGGCGTTTTATGGTAATCATCGAAGTCAACCGAAAAGGATTACGAGCGGTAAGCCAGACAAGTCAGCTATCGTGTGCTATAGGTGCAACCAGAAGGGGCATCACGCTGTCGAGTGTCCACGGAAACCGGACAGGCACTCTTCATTCATGGTGCGGAAACGTTGTGCGAAATCGAACTATCCCTGGATTTTTGATTCCGGTTCTTCATCGCACATGTGTAACAATCGAGAGGTACTGGATTATGCACTTCCAGTGAAGGAATCTATCGTCGTGGCTAACAATATGAAAAGTTCGGTTGTGGCCAAAGGAAACGCAACTCTCACAGCAGACGTTTTAGGTGAGTGTAGCACTTTAAAAATAAAAGAAGTTATGTGCATTCCAGATTTGGCGACGAATTTATTGTCCGTAAGCCAGATTTGTAGTTTCGGCACTTTCGGACATCGAGTTGTGTTTACGAGAGATTCGTGCACGGTTTACAACTCCAAAGACGAAGTCATTGCGATGGGCGATCAGCAAGATGGTCTCTACAAACTTCGTCGGTATGGCAAAGACGTTGCATTTGCGGCAACGCCAAAAGAAGATTTGGCGTGTTGGCACAGAAAGATTGGGCATTTGAATAGACCCACAGTGAAGCGTCGGACGCGGGAAGCTAAGTCAAAAGCTGGAATTTTCGACGGTCATTCAACTGGGACGAAAGGCTGTCGCATCCACAATCACCGGACCAAGAAGGTGCCAAATAGTTGCAACGTTGTTTTGAAAGGATTTCGAATTCGCACGCAAGGCGACGAGGAAGTTTTCCGATTCCCCGAAGCAGATTCGAATATTGAAAAAGGGTCCGAAAAGAGGAGGACAGACAAAATGGTACAGCCAGATTCAAGGGTCGCTATTCCGGGTGGTCCGTTATCCGGAGAGGTCAACAGAGCAGTTTTCGGCAACAAGTCCGAGTTTGACGATATTATTGGCTCAAGGAGAAAACCATTGAACTATTCCAAGTCGAGTCAACTAATCGAATGTCGGAAACTCTCACCAAGGCGGTTCAGGTACAGAAACTACAGGAAGTCAGGTCCTTCCTTGGAATTCAAGAATTCTCGATTAAGGGGGGATGTTGATCGTAGTAATCGGAGAATTAATAATTGGTCATAGTAGTCCGATGTTTGAGAATTGCAAATAAATCACTCTTGTTTAGTATCTCGTTGAAACCACTCGCGTTTTCACTTACTCTCCGTTATTTTCCATAAGAAACATTTTTTGTTAAGTTCATGCCTGGAAATCTTTTTTGAACGATTTTCCACTCGGTTACTTCAACAAGATCGAAGGCGAGCGAAATATACGATCGTCAAGTATACTTTCTGAAGCCTTATCCGCTAGACCACATCAGCGCTCCTCTCCAGGCCAAATTTCAGTTCTGCATAAAAACGCAATCTTTGCTAGAGGTTCTTTGAATTCGTATCATTAAAAAAAAAGTAGACACAATTTTACAAACGAACTACCTTTTTAAACACTGCCAATACGCTAGAACAAACCGAATTGAAAAAACGGTAGATAGTGTTTTTGAGTTGTATCAAAGATATTTTATTCTATTTTTTTTTTTTTGTTAATGACTTCCATAAAGACCGATTACCTACTTTGTTGACAAATTGGTTACTGTGACTGTGATAATAAAAATAATGAGAGTGTCATCTTTGTTCTGCACATGCGTATTTTTTACGTTTTTTTAAATCTGTATATTCTCCTGTTTGTTTAGCTTAGCTAATCACCACTTCAAATTTCCAACATTTATTTCCCATTCCAAATTCTAGTTGGAAAACTTGCTCCTGTTGTTCGTATCACGGGGAACCAGATGGATAATCACTTTGTTGCCCTCACTTTGCTCGGCCACCCTGAATGCCTCATGAACGTTTTTCAGATCAAAGTGATGGGACGCTAATGGTTTGATGTTGACATAGCCACTGGCCACCACCTCCAACGCCGCCGGAAAGCTGTTTGGTAGCGAAAAATGAATGATTAAAAAATCGATTACCTATTCTAGTTTGACTACTTACTCGTGATTAAACCTCATAGAGGTAGTAATGTCAATTTCACGGGAAATGGCGTCCACCATGGGTAGCTGCACGTCATGATTGCCAAGGCCTACCAGACAGATCTTACCGGCATTACGGGTCGATTTGATTGATATCCTCATACCCGGTTGGGAACCGCTGCATTCCAGTACTCGATCAGCGGGTCCACCTAGAATCGCCTTTATTTTCTGTACCAGATCATCTTCACGATCTTTAGTCCCTATGGCAATAACTCCTGTTGCGCCAAGCTTTTTGGCCAACTCCAAGCGATGTGAAACTCTCGCCAGGTCTAGAACCACTGTTCGAGTAGCTCCCATAGCTTTAGCCGCAATCAAACACATCAATCCAATTGGACCGGCACCGAAAATTACGACCCTACTACCAAGGGGTATCTCGGCGCGTCGAGCCGCATATATCGCACACGCCAACGGCTCTAACATGGCACCTTCCTCCATGGAAACGTGATCCGGTAGCTTGAAACAGTTGTCCGCATACATGGTGAAGTAGTTGGAACAATTTCCATCGTGATTGGGTGTAGGACAATGCCGTCCGTTTAAGCAGACATTGTACTTGCCCACTTTACACAGATCGCACATGCGGCAACCGGCAGCAGGTTCGATCGCAACCCGATCGCCCACCTTCAGGTGTTTCACATCACGGCCTAGCTGACGGACTACACCGGAAGACTCGTGACCCAACACCAACGGTCGTATCAACATCTCGGACCCAAAACCACCTTCCTTGAGAAAGTGGATGTCCGTACCGCAGATGCCGCAACTGTCGATCTCCAGCAGGACTTCGTTCGACGCCGGCTGCGGCATGGGCCGTTCCTCGATGCGCAGATCGTTTGGTCCATGCAAGACGGCCGCTAAGTTCTGCTTCGGTGCCATGGTTGTGAAGTTTTACTGCTGATCGCGACAACTGTCATCCCATTTTATATGAATGCAACCCGGTTTTTTTTTCTGATAACCCTTTCCACTTTGATCAATTATGAACTAAGTTGCAATTTTAGCTCGTTAAATGTCTTCTGGATTGATTTATTTTCTCAACGAACTGTATGTTTACCTAATAGATCAATAGAGGCCGATCATTTTTCTTCTTCAGGGATTTTCATCCTATTGGATGATTCATCCCATTCGGTTGAGGTCGATCATCAATAATTCGAAAATCAACCAATTTAATTGATCTCTACTATATTTCAAGTATTCACATGAAAAGGAAAAATATTTTAAACTTGAAAATTTATATCAACAATTCTACAGAGGTTTTGTAAACTAAAAATAAAATTTACAGTATTATTTATGACAACAATAGTTCATTACACAGATTCTGCTCCCCCCCTCTAGAAACAAAATAATAAACTATTACAATTTAAATGATAAGAGATGCAGTTGAACCTTTGCAAATTGCTGACGAGATAATTCTGAATCAACACACTACTGTGTTGTCCCAACATCGCCTTATCGGTGGAAAAGTTTGAAAGCTTTAACAACGGTATAATTCTATAAAAGTAGAAGGTATAGGTATAGGTATAATTGTTTTTCCGCTCAGCCTGCTTCGATGGGATGACGAAGTCACGTTTTCTTCCAGAGGCTTCAGCACCACAAAGAATGAAATATCGTCAGTAAATTACGCTACAACAAACCGTTAAGAGCGCATTTCATTACTTCATTAATAACATATAGGTATATAAGATCATAATTACAATCATAAACCATACAAAGATGGTACTTATCGGAATTGGAATCTTTGAACATAAATTTTCCTGATTTTTTGTAAACCAACGTGGAGTTTCGACGTTGGAGAACGTGAAATCCTATGCAGAGAGCTTTCACGTAACCACTTTCTAGATAAGCGGCTAACATTGCACTAATTCTATTTACTTACTAACCTAATGTTCCCGCGCAGATCCTCCGGTGCATAGGTTTGTGGTAAAAGACCTCCGTTGTTGACGATCCGAAGATAGCGTCTTCACTTGGTCCCAGTCAAGACTCTTGTCGACAGTTCGTATTACGGCGGCTAGGCTTTGCCGCCACGAGTTTCTGGGTCTGCTTCTTCTTCGATGTCCTTCTGGATTCCATTCAAGCGCCTCTCTGCAAATCTCGTTCTCATCTTTTCGCAGCATGTGCCCAATCCATCTCCACTTACGTTCCCGAATCTCGCTTTCTAGCGCCCTTTGATGACACCGGCGATGTAGTTCCTCATTTGAGATCCAGGCCACCAAGCGCGGATGATACTCCGAAGGCAGCGGTTTACAAATATTTGCAGTTTTCGCGTTTTTACCGCAAATGTGCACCAAGTTTCGCACCCGTACAGAAATACGGATTTGACGTTTGAGTTGAAGATTCGGATTTTCGTTCGTAGATTTATCTGACTTGAGCGCCAGATGTTGCGGAGACTCGAAAATGCAAATCGAGCTTTTCTGATCCGGGTTTCGATATCTTTCTTGGTACCACCATCAGGCGTAATCTGGCGACCAAGATATTGGAAGCACTCCACTTTCTCAACTTGTTGCCCAGCTACCATGAAACTGCAGGGATTTCCTGTGTTGATCTCCAATGACTTGGTCTTTGAGATCTGTTGCCTTGGTGCTTTCGGTGAAGTCGTCGAGTTTGCTCTGCATGTCTTGTTGTCTTTGGTCGAGTAAAACAATATAGTCTGCCAGGTCAAGGTCGTTTAGCTGCTCCATTCCACGGCAATCCTAGCTTTCGATGCACAGTCGATCGATCCAGTAAGAATCTCATCCATTACGATGAGAAAAAGTAGCGGTGATAAAATACATCCCTGTCTCACTCCAGCAGTTACCGGGATTGGACCTTACACGAAAATGCCTCGTACTGTGCTTCGATGAGATGGACTACTAGTTTCTCTGGGACTCCTCGTCGCCTTAAAGCCACCCAGATGTTTTCATGGTTAAGTCGACCGAATGCTTTTCACGGAAAACAATAAAAAGGTAAAATTTACCGAGTTAGCAAAGGTGAACGCTCGTGAAAGCCAAAAAGGTAACTTCTACCTCTTCGAGGTGAAACTCACCTCACAGTGAGGTAAAATTTACCTGAATCGAGGTTGGAAAAAAGGTACAATTCACCGAGAAAAAAGGTGAATCCAAAAAAGGTAAATCTTACCTTGTAGCGAGGTGAAGTTCATCTGAATTGAGCTCGATAAAAAAGTATAATTCACCTAGAAAAAAAGGTAAAATCAAATAAGGTAAAACTTACCTCGTAGCGAGGTGTAATTGACCTGGATTGAGCTAAACAAAACGGTACAATTCTTCTAAAAAAAAGTAATTATTCGCTGAACCCGTTCATTGAGGTTAAGCTGTTTTGTCATTCTAGGAACAAGTTTTGCTTTGTGCCTAATATGTGAAAATCGGAATAGAATGGTAAGTGTTCTTAAATATCATTTTGTTTCAGATCGGCCCATAGAGCTTTGAGGTGTATTCCACGTTATCCTCCAGCCGGAAAAGCCGAACCTGACCGGATTAGTCGAACGGAGGAGGCCATGAATTTACGCAACGCAGGTGGATTCAGCGGCCATAGCGGCTCAGAAGAACGCGAAGCCGAATTACCAGTCCCTATTTATCTCCAATAAATATCATTTTTGAAAGAATTTTGTATTTTTTTAATTCTTATTGAAGAAAACAATCAAACCAACCAGCATTTACCTTTTAAATCAGTAAATGGGAAAACGGTATTATTTACTATTTTGCTAGGTAAATGCGAAAAAGGTAAAATTTACCTTTTTGCTAGGTAAATTGAAAAAAAGTAAAATTTACCTTTTTGCTAGGTGAATGAAAAAAAGGTAAAAGGGGTGGAAAAAATTCACCGCGCAAAAAGGTAAATTTTACCTTTTTTTTATTTTCCGTGTTTCGAAATCAACGAACACCAGTAGAAAAGAGTCCTGGAATTCGTTGATTTGTTCCAGTATGATTCGTAGCGTTGTGATGTGGTCCATACATGATCGTCCGGATCGGAATCCAGCTTGTTGCCTTCGGAGTGTAGCGTCGATTTTCTCCTGGATCTTGTTCAGGATCACTTTGCAGAGCACTTTGATGATTGTACAGATCGTTATGCCTCGCCAGTTACCGTACTCTGTTAGGTCTCCTGTCTTCGGGACCTTTACGAGGATACCCTGTATCCAGTCGGTCGGGAATGTTGCAGTATCCCAAATGTCAGCGAAAAGACGGTGCAACATTTGTGCTGACAAGGCAGGGTCGGCTTTCAGCATTTCATCAGGGATGCAATCGATCCCAGGTGCTTTGTTGGATTTCATGTCTTTGGTGGCCGCTTCTATTTCAGCCAGCGAGGGTGCATCCGAGTTGACGCCATTTATGCGACTTAATGTTGGCACTTCGAGCTGCGGGTTCTGTTGACCATCGCTATTCGTGACTCGGAAGAGTTGTTCGAGATGCTCAGTCCATCGTTTGAGCTGATCTGTTCGATCGGTCTATAACCGTTTGTTGCCAGACAGACGCTGTTTGAGCCGCCCCTGGCCAGGAGAACAGACGCTCGGAGTTAAGAACTGACAGCGGCAAGAAGCTCAAGAATCGTTTGTTCGAGAAGCTGTTGAATCAACTAGGTATGCGTCACCCAACAACCGTTGAATATACTTCAGAATAAAACGACCTTGCTGAATGTATTTTAACGGGATTCGACGAACAAACCAAATCAGAGCGCTCTTAAAACCTTGCTAGGACCATCCCGGAAATGATTACTTCCAGGTATAGTCGACACCGACTTTTAGTAGAATGGTAGCAATGCCTCTAAGGCCAGTTCTAAGCCAATGACTATAAGACAAGTTCAGCTATTGGGAAACTTGATTGAGGTTTATCAAAACTACGGTTAAAAAACTGTTTAAGACGAAATTTCCCAGTACAAATAACAAGTTAATCACGCATCATCCTTCCATTTCGCTTGCTTTCAACACCTATAAATGACGCTCGAGAAATGCAACTACTGATCTGATACCTCAAGGATGCAAACTCAGTCCACTTTTTTATAATTGAACAACACTCTTAGGCCTTTACTATCGGGCGGAATTCTATTTAGTTTAAAAAATTTCAACTATCACGTGATTCATGAACGTCGCTGGATTGATTCCGTAGTACATTCGACGGCGCAAATCCAAACTACCGTTATTTTATTTACAAACTCAGTGCGGTAAAGATTGAATTGTTTGTGCCGTTTACCGAAGATGCAGCGGAACAACTACGGAGCCGTAATCCATGGGGTCGAAGATATGCGCATGGTAATTCAACATTTCGCTGTGGTTTATGACTTACTTATGATTTTCAACTACTTTAACAATAGGAACAACTTCCGATGCCAAAACCGCGGGACAACGAGGTGCTGTTGGAAATCGACTGTGTCGGAATCTGCGGTACAGATGTCCATGTTCTTACTCACGGTGGTTTCGGAGAGTACAAGCTACGGAAACCTATGGTGATCGGCCATGAAGCCTCTGGAGTGGTCATTGAGGCCGGTAAACTGGTTAAGCACCTGCAGGTAGGTGATCGTGTAGCCATAGAACCAGCCATTGGTTGTAAGCGGTGTGACCTGTGTAAGGCCGGTCGATACAACTTGTGTCCGGATGGCATCTACAGCGCGACGCCTCCAGTTCACGGATCACTCCAACGGTACTATACGCACCCGGAGGACTGTTGCTTTAAGCTACCTCCTAGCGTAACGATGGAGGAGGGAGCACTGTTGGAGCCACTGTCGGTTGGAGTCCATAGCTGTCGAATAGCGGGAGTTCGTTTAGGGTCGACTGTTTTGGTTTTGGGGGCCGGACCCATTGGACTGGTTACTATTCTAGTGGCTAAAGCTATGGGTGCTGGAAAAATATGTGTGCTAGATTTGGTTCAAAGTAAACTGGATCTAGCCAAGAAAGTCGGCGCCGACGTTACATTGCAAGTCCAACCGAAAGAGGAGGAAAATAATTTGGTAAGGAAAATTCATGAAGCCCTTGGAACGGCCCCCGATATATCTATCGAGTGTACTGGATCGCAAACATGTGTTCGGTTAGGTATTCTGGCGACCGCGATTGGTGGTGTTATGACCATGGTCGGAATCGGTTCCAGAGACATGAACCTTCCCATTACGGTTGCTCTGGTTCGTGAAGTCAATATATTATCGGCGTTCAGATACGCCAATGCATACCCGGTGGCCCTAACAATGGTCGCCAATGGAACGATTGATGCCACAAGGCTTATCACCCATCACTACGACTTACAGGATTCTTTAAAAGCGTTCGAATTAGCACGTCTCGGACTGGACGGAGCGGTTAAGATTATGATACACTGCCAGCCCCGCAATAAAAATAATCCTGCAAGGAAGCTGTAGAGCGCATCACCCTGATAAGATTACAAATTATAAGGTTTATAAGTACATCTCTGTCGATTTTGTCTTGTACAATGGAAAAAAAATTATCACAATAAACTTAAATACGGAAAATTTCTTTCGAATTAAACTTAACGCCTAGTCATTGTCATTATCAATTGACCGATGTTATATAGCGATTGAAAATAGGAAAAAACATAAAATTCAGTACCAAAGATAAGATTGTGCTGACCCCCCCAAACGGCAATTTGTCGAAAGTCTAGCCTTTATCACTGTTAACCGTAAACCGGTTTTACAATTCAAACGTTTAATAGCTACTCACTTAATCAAATCTAACGCGAATGTGTACCCAACCTATTGAAGTGGTCCCAACTACTCTACGAATATATAGGTGTAATTCAAATTTTACTACTAGCTAAACTAAAACTTTTAACTAAAAGCGACGTTAGGAAAATTAGAAACTATAAACAGGTAGTTATTTTTAGAAACTGCAAACAATAACATGACAGTTATTTCTATATTATCTCGATCTGACATGCTGAATCTCATTCTTCTTCCATCTTCGAAATTATTTAACATACTAACAGCGCTATACACAGGCCAACCCGTTTATCTAATCAAGCTCGCATCACCCTCATTGGAAAAAGCTATCGCGATAGCTTCGAATTGATGTAAATAAGTAAATGTTATTGGCGGCAGAGCTAATCTTCGAATTTGTCAGCACCGGTAGAAAAACAAGAAACAAAGCTCAAAACAAACTGCTGCGCTAAATAAACGGACCTGGGAATCCGACTTTCAATCAGTCGCTAGATAACCTTCACCGAGTTCAGATCTGCTCTACCGTTGCGATGGCCCCCAAGAACGAAAATCTAGCCGCACTAGTGTACGGACCAAATGATTTACGCCTAGAACCACGACCTATCCCGGAACCAGCCTTCAACGAAGTGGTGGTCGAAGTTGATAGCTGTGGAATATGTGGAACAGATATTCACTTTCTGAAAGACGGTGGTTTTGGAGCGCAAAGGTTGATTAAGCCAATTGTTCTGGGACACGAGTCGGCCGGCGTAGTTCGTAAGGTTGGCAGTCAAGTGACCCACCTCAAGGTCGGGGATCGAGTAGCCATCGAACCGGCTGCTGGCTGTCGAACTTGTGACCTTTGCAAGGTCGGCAAGTACAACATCTGCCTAGATGGCAAACACTGCACTACCCAGAAGCACGATGGTAACTGCTCCAACTACTATGCCCAGTACGCAGATTGTTGCTTTAAAATGCCCGACCACATGACCATGGAGGAGGGAGCTCTATTGGAACCTTTAGCCGTGGCAGTCTACGCTGGCCGCAGAGCACAAATCGGACTTGGACAGAAAGTTATCATTTTCGGGGCAGGACCTATCGGATTGGTTTGTTTAATTGCAGCCAAAGCAATGGGAGCCACGCGTACTGTTATCCTTGATTTGGAACATGCCAAACACCGACTCGATGTGGCCAAAAAACTTGGCGTAACCGATGTTATTGCGATACGTAAGCAAGACACCGAGGATGATTTGGTGAAAAAGATTCACGAAGTTTTGGGCGGCCCAGCCGATAGAGTGCTCGAGTGCACCGGCTCCCAACCAGGAATGCGCGTGGCCATCAAGGCCACCCGTAATGCCGGACGCATTTGTCTGGTCGGGCTAGGCAACAAAGACGTTCAGCTCCCGATGGTCGATGCTATTTCGCGGGAGATCGACATCACCACTTGTATGCGGTACAATCACGAGTAAGTTTTTAGTTTTTTTCACTTTCCAAAAAAATCTTTATGTTTTCTACATACAAACATAAGAGCAAAAATAAGGCTGAGGTATAATATCAATCCTTCGATGTTTATCTCAAAAATCTAACATAATTGAATAGTAGATTGTAAATAACCTTCTTTTTTTCATTCAGCTATCCGGCCGCCCTAGAAATAGTTGCCAGCGGTTACGTCAACGTTAAACCCCTGGTATCGCATCATTTCGATTTGGAAAACGTGCACGAAGCCTTCCGGGTAGCCAGCCAAGGCGAAGGTGTCAAGATTATGATTCACCTGTGCCCTCGCGATTCCAACAATCCTGTTAAATTTACCCAATGAACCAAACTGAAGGAGTTTCTTTTGTTCTAAGGCGTGTTACTAGAGCTTTTAGTTAAACTTTATACAATGTTGTATATTGTACGATGAAAAATAAATCGAAAATTCGTAAAACTAAAAAAAATATAGGTACGTACTCACCCAATATCCTAGAAATCCCAACCTCTGTACTCTTTGACGATGCTGTTGTTGTCCTTGCGCATGCGTCTCACAGCACTGGCTTCACCCTTCGGGACGGCGCGTTTCTTTTGATCTTTTTTCTCCTGCTGTCGCATACCGCCACGTATGCGATCGGACACTACTGACGGTGCAATCGTACTAGCATTGGTGGAATAGGATCTAGCGCTGCGAGCATCGTCCAGCAGCTTGCGCACCATGATCATACGATACTCCCGTGAGTTGGGATCTAGCTCGGCAAGTCGATCATCCTGTTCGCTGGTGACCAGCTCATTGGAACTTATCGATCGAGCATCGTCGTCATCTTTTGCTGGCTTGGATATGGAACAGGTTGTTTGTACATCTGATGACGTTTCAATTTCCGAAGGTTCTGAATTGTTTCCTGTCTGTAGCGGAATATCAGCTACATTCTCCATAGCATCCCGGAAAAGTTCCGCTTCTTCATCATCGCTGTACGGTTTTTCCATTTCCTCGTCGTTCATAGAAGCGATGTATTTCAGGATGCTAGAATTTGCTCCTTCCTGTTTTGTTTTAGGCTCTGCTGTCGATGCTGGAAAAACAAAAATTAAAAATTCATCAAAAAAATTTTTTTTTATATGTCTAAGATAAATAAATATCGAGAATAAAAATGTATTGTAAGTTCGTTAAAAATTCAACGATTTTTCGGTGAAAATATCCTTTAATTTAGTACGGTACTGAAGATTCATGAAATTACCCGTATTTCTTTAAATCTGTCTACACTTCTACAAAGCTTCGATGAACGTTAAGAAATAATTTTTTCACATTTGTGAGGTAAATCTTTTTTTTTTTTTTTTTCAGGCAACTTACTTGGTTTTTCTTCGGAGAACTTGATTTCCTTTTCCAGCATTTTGCGGCACTCCTCGATCTCATCCTCGTCCATTTCTCCATTGACGCTATCCTGATATTCTTCATCACTCGCGCCTTCCTGCTCTCCGGCGCTCTCTTCTCCGTCGTCGTCGTTCGTTTGGTGATACTCGTTCAGGATATCTTCCTCCATTTCCTTGGTGAAACCATAACCGGAACATAGCACCTCCTTATCCAGTTCGTCGTCCCGTTCCAGATCGCTAAATTTGGGATAGTCCTCGCTTTCGTAGCCAAACTTCTTCCTAAACAGTTCCCGCACACCCTGGACATCCCTATCGAAGTACATTTCGGCGTTCGGATGTGAGGTGGACAACATTTGTGGAAAATCGATGAGAATGGGTTTCTGGTCTAGTTCCGTTATCATGATGTTGAACTCGTTAAAATCACCATGAATGACCCCACAATTTCCCAAGCGAACGATTAGGTTCATCAAATCATCGTACAATGCATCCACATCGCCCACCTCACAAATGTTCGTCAACGGATAACCATCGACCAGTTCCATCAACACACAGTGACGATTGAAGTCGATAGGTTTAGGAACCGGAAATCCTCGGTCATACAGAGCCTTCATATAGGCAAATTCTCTCGTAGCCGATACCCGAGACAAGTAAAGCCAACTCATCTTGTGCCGTTTGCCGTGATAGTCCCGCTTTTCACGAATGTTCCGGAAGCAAATCCTTCCCAAACGGTGCAACTTAAGACACAACGGATTGTCCTGTTCGTCAACAACCGTGTAAATGTTGGACTCTTTTCCTACACCAATTTGACTGCCGAATCCGGATACTGAGCCCCTCAACGTCAGCGATTTCAAAGCCAGATAGTCATAGCCCATGTTGGTCAAACGGTATCCATCGACTGGAAAGAAATGAAAACATCCAAGTTAATGATGAATGATAGTCCCGGAAAAACAAAGCGACTCACATCTCTTTCCTCGTTCGTAGGTGAGCAGTTTGTGTTTGCAAAGCTCCCGCATCAATTTGTGCACCCCACCAGTCTTGAGACTGGCAATCGAGGCCACAAGCGCTCCGGGGACCAACTCGTGGTTTTTCATACCCATTTCGATCTAAAGTTAAAAATATATAAAGGAGTTTTTCAACGACGGATTTTTTTACGGCGCGTTCGTAAACTGATTTTTTGAGTGATGCATCGATTTGTTTGGTAGATGTCAAATCACCTTCCAATGCTTTTGCATACAGTTTGTTTAATTTACGAACGCCAGCATCGATAAAAAGAATCACTTCGATAGAAAAAATCAATTTACGAACACGCCGTTAGTATTCCACTTACCGCTGTGAGTATTCGGAAGTCCTCCTTACTCAGGTACCGAAGTACCGTTACGTCTAGCTTTCCCATCGATCCCGGACTTTAATGTTCCTTTTATAAAAGAGCAAAATAGCACTAACAATCGAATTATGGACAAAATTCTCACGAAAACCAGACAGTTTTTCACCAGCACGCACGCGACCTCGTGTGTTTTGTTTACACTCGTCACGATTAAAATGAAAAACACAAAAACAAAAACGTGGAAAATCAAACGTCAAATGAGCGTCACAACTGCGTTGCGCACAACCCATATTTGAGAAATACTTTTCTTACTTGAGATTTGAATAGCACTGCGTGCACGCATGTTCATGTTTGTGGAATTTTGAACCAGGTATAAAGTAATTTTTAATTGATATTATTAATTTATAAATCGTGTAGTATTGCAACCCGAATTATATCCAATGGGTATCGATCAGATACTTTAAAAATAATAATAATTTCAACAGAAGTTTAAGTTTCAAGAAGGTGCTTCACGCACAGTCACGATGGTTGGTTTTTGGACAAAATTTTGAGTTCCCATCTTTCACGTGTATCATACAAACTGAACGTCACACGCATCATCATCTTGCGGTGCATCGGCACCAAACAAAAAAATAAGCGTCGCAAAAAGTCCCGTAAGCAAATTTGTGTGCATGCCCGAAGGAAGTTTCCAACATAATTCGCTTCCCCCCGTGTAGTGCTCCCGTTTCCAAATAGTGCTGGTACGTTTGTTTGGTGCATAGACTACCTCCTATACATGCTGCAATAGCAGCGCGTGCCAAGTTTTGTTTTACTAGCGCAGCTGCCCCATCTCTGCTGCACCAGAATCTTGCAGAGAAGCCGTAAAGGAAAAATCAATTTTTGGGACACCGGAGACATTACATAAACATTGCGACGGAATAAGTGTTTCTGCTGACAACGTTCCGGATGGCGTCTCCGGATGCGTACGCCTATTACGTGACTCGTGTTGTATTACCCGCTTCTATCGTTGGTAATAAAAGTTCCGGTGTTACCGGAAACGGGCCGAAAGCAACGAAATTGAGCGGACTCGTTTTGACGGAGAAAACTCAGAGACTGCTGAATGATCTTTGAGGCGATCAACCAGCTTCAACATTCAACTCATTCGCATCATCCGCCGCATTCGCTTATTCAGCAGCCGCAATCGCAACAGCTAGAGCATAATAACAGTCAACAGCGTACGCTAAGAAATCGCTTTTTAGAATCGGATAGCTTCCGGGACGATTTGCAAAAGCCGCCACATCCAGAACATTTACCGCAGCAGAAGAACGAAGACGACACATTTCAGCATTTCCAGCTAGAGCTTAGATTCCGTTCGCTAGATTTTAGCTTGACCAGACGCCTGCTGGCGGCCGTGTTCTTTTTACTGGTAATCTACGCTTGGAAGCAGTACATCAACGACGAGGAAGAGTCCGATACCATTTACATTTAGTTAACTGACAGGAAAAAAAATGAGTTCCAAAAAGGTGTCTTACTTTTTTAACCCGGACGTTGGAAACTTCCATTATGGTCCGGGACATCCGATGAAACCCCATCGGCTCTCGGTTATTCATCACCTGGTCATGAACTACGGGCTGCACAAGAAGATGCAAATCTACAGGCCTTACAAGTGAGCAGTTTTCCACTTTGATTCAAGGTCATTTTGACTAATATTTACAATTAACTTTCCATTTTCTTTCACAGAGCGAGTGCCCACGACATGTGCCGATTCCACAGCGAAGAATACATTGAATTCCTGCAACGTGTCACCCCTCAGAGCATTCAGAACTACACCAAGTGCCTGTCCGTGTTCAACGTCGGGGACGATTGTCCGGTGTTTGATGGGCTGTTCGAGTTCTGCGCCATGTACACCGGAGCTTCGTTGGAGGGTGCCCAGAAGCTGAACCACAATCACAGCGACATCTGTATCAACTGGTCCGGGGGGCTGCATCACGCGAAAAAATTCGAAGCTTCCGGATTTTGTTACGTGAACGATATTGTCATCGGAATATTAGAACTACTCAAGTACCATCCGAGGGTTCTGTACATCGACATCGATGTGCATCATGGCGATGGTGTGCAGGAAGCATTCTATCTAACCGATCGCGTTATGACAGTATCGTTTCACAAGTATGGAAACTATTTCTTCCCCGGAACTGGAGATATGTACGAAATAGGGGCCGAATCTGGTCGATACTATTCTGTGAACGTTCCATTGAAAGAGGGTATAGACGATCAAAGTTATGTCCAGGTCTTCAAACCGGTCATATCGGCAGTAATGGAGTTCTATCAACCGACCGCTATCGTGCTTCAATGTGGAGCTGATTCCCTTGCCGGAGATCGACTGGGATGTTTTTCGTTAAGCACAAAAGGTCACGGAGAGTGTGTGAAGTTTGTAAAAGATCTGAACGTTCCCACGCTGGTAGTCGGCGGAGGTGGTTACACTCTTCGGAACGTAGCACGTTGCTGGACCTATGAGACGTCGCTCTTGATCGATGAAACTATATCCAATGAACTACCGATGAATGATTATCTGGAATTTTTCGCTCCGGATTTCACACTTCACCCGGATATCCCCTCACGACAGGACAACGCTAACAGCAAACAGTACCTGGAAGCAATCACGCGGCACGTTTACGACAATCTGAAGATGTGCCAACATGCACCCAGTGTTCAAATGTTCGACATTCCCGAGGATGCTCTGCCGGAAGAGATCAAAGTAAAAGAGGAACCAAATCCGGAAGCCCGCATGACCCAAGAAGAGGAGGACAAACAGGTTGAGCCGAAGAACGAGTTTTTCGACGGTGAAAACGACAATGACAAGAGCGAAAACGAACCCTAGCACTAGCATTAGTACACGAGTAAGGGGGTTCGCACAATTCAAATAGATTACTCACTAACTTTTAGGAGCTAGTAGCGCAGCATGTTAAAGTTTAAGTAGACTTTTATGCTCAATTAATCGAAAACCGATCAGCTTCCGTCACACTGGTTGTAGAAATTATGCAACCGAACCCCGAGCTGCACCTTACCTTGATAGTTTAAGGGTTGAAGTAACGCCTTTATTGGAAAAAATAATAAGTCGGTAACTGCAACTGTTAATTTTATCAATGTGCGGCTCGAGGTCAGTTCTGTGAGACTCGTAGAAGCTGGTATATAGCATGCATAAAAATAAGTAAGATTTTATCATTATCTAAGCTTTAGACGGGTCGTCCACGGTACGATGGACAGAAGACCCGGTTTTATACTTTTAGGAACTAATAAATTTTCAATTGCTATAGACACGCATTCAGTTCTTGTTTAAGTGTTTTATTTGTTCCGAAATTTCTCAAATAATCTAAGAAATAGATTCAATTGGTTTGAAAGAATAATTAGTTATTGTGTAAAGGTTCGTGATTGAAAGAAAAGGTTACTCCGCTTGTTCTGGCACGTTGAATGTACTTCTCTTAGAAGACCTTTAGTATTCCACTCGAGTGCAGTTTTTATACTAGCCAATGTATAATCGTTTTCATTTCTGCCGATCTGAAGCGTTCGTTTTTCAGCTACTATTGATTTGAACTTTTGCAAATTTGACTTTGGTCCTTGCTTACATCGTCAAACTTGCATATTTGATCGGTGATAAAAAATTCTTCAAATGAAAAAAAAATCTGGTAAGGACAGTTCGGATCAATCAAAAAAGCCTCATTTTCTTAGAGCTTTATTTCTTCGATATCCATTTCCTTCTCACTGCGATTTCTTTTGCTTATTTTTGTTCTGTGTGGGGTTTGTATTTGTTGTTGTTGTGACTATTGGTTTCATTTTTTTTAGTTGGTTTTTATACTGTGGATTTAAATATATTGTTTCGATTTCTCAGTTTTTTTTGTTTTCACATAATAACCGACCAGTTGCTGCTGTATTGTATTTTGTGTTTCGTTCTTTCAGAAGTGATCTGCTTTTCAAAGTTGTGACATATCAAGTCTAGATTTTTTTTTATAACTTATACGTTGTTCTCGTAAAAGTTCTAAAGGTGTTAGTCTGTTTTGTGTGAATTCTTTATTCCGTTGCTCAAAAACGATTACAGCATGTTAAGTGGCTTTTTTTCTAATTGGATATTGATGCGGATCAGTTCAAACTAAAACGAACAAGGAAACCAAGGTAAGGGAATGGTAAATTATTGCGAAACAAAAGCGGTACAAGGAGAGAGAAACAAAAGACGTTACAGGTTGCTAAATGTTCTTAAATGTGTTTTACTTTTACTCTCTAGCACTTGGTGCTTTCGCTAGTGAAACCCTCAGTAACTGCTTCCTGTAAGAGTAGAACCAAATGGAACTGATTAGGATAACCGAAAAATAAAAAGATAACGTCTTTATGCCTGAAATTATTTTTTTTTTCTTCAATGTGAATAAACTAAATCCCATATTTGAAAACCATACATTTCTGTGTCATCAGTTTTGTTGTTGGTATGCTTGCTTTCATGAATCTTTAGTTCAATGAATTTAACGTTTAATTTATACCTCTACTCATAATAATAGGTTTCTTAAATGTCTGTTTTCTTCCATCGATCGCTAGTATTAATGTTTTACTGCGGATTACGTTATCGCCTTAAATACAAGTTAGGTTTGGAGAAACAAACCTGTCTACTAGAAAACTTAAGTTGTTTTTATGTAAATCAGATCGCTTTCTAGAAAATTTTAAGCAGAAATAGCTAGCGAAATAAAACCCCTGGAATAGATTAAAAATAATATAAACCTATATGCATAAAAGCCATTTATTAAGGAACAAATTGATGGCTAACTTAGCTGAAACTAACAACTATTATCGTTTTTGTTTCATATCTGATTTACACAAGGAAAGTGGTATAGAAGAAAGGGACAAATAAAAAATGCGTTCTATTAGATACAATAAAAAGCTGCTTCCAATGTGGCTACTACTAGAAACGTTTTTACTTTATTTACGATTTTTGTGTTGTTGCTGATTAAAACATAGCTTTCTCTTAAAGGTTGTGTGAGTGTTGAGTTTGTATACTTTTCTATGGTTTCTTTTAAATTTTGTTGTTGTGTCGTCGTCCTGTGGTTGGTATGTTTTTATAACACGTTTCTTAGTTGTTCTTTGCTATTTTATAGTTTTCTCTTTTGGGTTAACGAGTGTTCTTTTGTTTGTTTCTTGATGGATGCGTGTGTAAATGCAATGATTTTTTCAATAATCCACTAGTCTATTAATGTTCATACAATTGATGCTGCTCAGTGTTAATAGTTTTGGGTGGATTCTCAATCTGTAGAAAATTCGTGTGTACATCCTTTGTGTTTTCCACCCTACGACTAATATGATCAGAACAAAAATCTTAGAATTGAATATCTGAAGCGGAAGCTTTGTAAATGATGGTTATATTTCCGGGATGTTTTTTGTGCTCCTTTTTACCGCATGCTGTTTTGCTCTTGTTTTAAGCTTTCTGTTATTGATTGTAAAGATCCCGTTAAAAAAAACTTCCACCTCACACGTTCAAATTCCGCCACATTCATTCAGTTTTTCTGTTTAGTTTGCACATCACTTCCCTAAAAGGATTTCATGACACCAATTGAACGATACATGTTGCAATTTCCAGCTCCACGAGAACAAATGAAACTTGTCTATACAAATAAATATTGTATTTATGATCTTATCTTCATTCACTGCCTCGAGAGCATGGAAAACACAAGATCAGAGTTAGAAATTTTGCGTAGGAAACACAAAGCATCCACTAAATATTGCTCGACACGTCGTCATAAGGAATTTATCAAAAAGAGGATGGTACTCAAAACTGACCGAATGCGGAAAAATTGATAGAAATTTTTCCGGCTTCCTTAAACCACAGCATTATATGTCATGCAATCAATGCTTCGATTCGCGGTACGTATGAAAATACTCTTGGGAATACTGACAGTAAGTAATGATATCTCTTGGACGAACAAATCTTCTAATGATACAAATCTCTGTACACAATACAATTGTCGGAAGAAAACTTTTCCTTCCTTCTGTTTCCCAGCTTTCGAAAGGAACCATGAGCGCGGGAATGTTTTCTCGTTTGGTTCTTAAACTTCTCTTACACAAAGTACGTTTTCCTTTAACCTTTGAAACATCGCAGCCAAGCCACTCCCGAAAAGTCAATGGAAAAAAAACTACATCATTCTCAAGCGGCAACAACAATCTTCTGGAGATGGAGATGACAAGCAGTGAGAAATCTCAAGTGTGTTGGCGAAAGCCGCTTGTTTACCATCCTCCTTTCGATATGGAAACCCTGAACCCCAAAGAGATGATGATGATGACGACGACGTCGCAGCTTTTCCGCCCTCACACAGGATTAGGGCCAAACTTGAAGCTACACGCTGTGAGTTCCTGTGTTAAATGTAGGCTAGTATTTAATACGATTTTTCTTTTTCTGCCCTTCCATTTTTCCTGTTATTGTATAACGCTATACTTGAATTCCATTTTTCCACTGCATTACTTTTTTGCGGTCCATTTTTACTTCTTTATTTGTTTATTAATATATATTGACAAAAACAATACACATTTAATGGTTGATGATTTTTTTTTCTTTTTACACCACTCAGCTGAATCTGTTTTTTGTTTGCATTTTTACTAGTAGTAGTTGTAGTAATCAATATGCTCTAATACGCTGCTTTCTTTTGATGTAGTAGTAGTAGGTAAGTATTTGTGTTTTGTGTATGTGTGTTTTTGATGTGTATGTGTGTGTGTTTTGATTGGTAATGGTTGAAAGTCGATAGTGTCCAATTTGCCTCACTTTATTCTAATTAGTAATCGGTACATTACGGATGCAGGGGAATTGCCGAAATGTTTGCTCCTCGCACACACATTGTACAAAGAAGCGATTGAACACTCTACAGATAGTGATAGGAGTAGAAGTCCCAAACAATTAATTAGCTTCCCGTGCTTTCCTAGATTGAACCGAGTGCTTACTAGTGGTTGCCTTTTGTTTCACTCTCGTTGTCGACCGCTTCCCTGGGGAGTTGTCCTCATATCCCCTTTTGTTTCATTTCGCAATTGTCTGTGGACGTTCGTTTGCATGTGTGTGTTATTCTTGGTATGTATGTGTGAAAATGCCAATATGCGCGTTTGTGTCTGTGTAATTTGTTTTTTCCTGATGACTTGTATCTTAGATTTTTTGCTGTGTATGTTGAATTTTTTTTCTTTTTTTTTCTTTGTTGTTTTCTTATGTATAGCTTATTTAATAATGCTTAATCTTATTTTCTTTAATTAATAAAATAAATTCACACATAAAACGAGTCGCGTACCAAATTACGACACGTCCTGGTCTTCAACGTCCTGAATTTGTTCTTTCTGCTCACCGTCACCTGCGGAGGAGAAAAATAAATGGAAAAGATATTAGAAACCATGCTAGAGAGAACAACGACACGGTGCCGCTAGCTAGTCATGTTTGTTTTATCTTATCTGTTTCGGCTAATTACACTCCGGGCGTCGTTGGGTTTTGTCCACGCGTGCAAACTTTGGTGTTCGACCAACAAGAGAACAAATGGGAAATTTAGTTTGCAGTAGAAAATATCACAGAAGAAAAATCACATATCGTTCATCAAAAAGCTACCGGCTAACCGTATTTTTGCAAAATTTGGTTCAAAAACTTATTTTCGAATTTTTATGAGAGAATAACGAGAATAGAACAAAGGCGACTCAAAATTCGATCTATGCCGACTACAAATATGTACTTAAGATAATGTAGTGTACAAGTTAAACGTGTAACGCAACTCTTACTTCCAAACACTACCTGAAGCAAACTGTTGTTTAAGCTTGGGTAATCATTGGATAAACCACTAACTAATACATATATGTATTCCTTCCTATGCATAATTGAACTTTTTTTTATGCTTTTTGCAATATAAATTGAAAATAAATTAATTCAAGATACAACGAAGCAACGAAGCAATACTATGGCTGTGACCAATCTACTACAGTTCATTGTTAATCTCTGCATTTTTGGTTCATTTCGCTATAACGATCGATAATCACACTGAGGTTGTAGTAGATCAACACATTCAGAGATTTCAAGCAAGGAATGATTGAATTAAAAAGGAAAAAAGAGCTTTTCAATAAACTTCAAGTAGCAACAATAATTTAAAACAATTAGGTTTTGAATTTGACGCCCGAGAAAGAAACGCGTATTGATATGTATGCGCCATGAGATAACTCAAATCCCAAGCTGACGAATAAGTAGATGAAAAATGATATCTTTGCCGTTCCAGCGAGCTGATCGTACAAATGTCGAATGATGTATTTTATATAAGGAAATACCAAAAATATCATAACCCGGAGTGTGCGAACAGATAGACAAATGACTGAATGGGCCAGGAGAAAAAAACAACTTGTGTTATTTTTGCTACTCACCGTCACCCTGCATATCGGATGTCCACAGGGTAAGGTTGTCCCGCAGTAACTGCATGATGAGCGTGGAATCTTTGTAACTTTCCTCGCTGAGGGTGTCCAATTCAGCGATGGCGTCGTCGAATGCTGCTTTCGCTAGGCGGCAGGCACGATCCGGAGAGTTCAGGATTTCGTAGTAGAATACCTATGGTTGAGAGGACAAATATTTGCGTTAAAGCTATTTCAAACTTCTTCTGAAACAACAAAAAGTAGTAGGGGGAAGTTGTCTACTACCGGACACTTAAGATTTTTAAGCAATAACTTCAAAAATAAATTTTTGTAAATATTGGTTCCTCTACTGATTTGAAGAGTATCAAGATTATGATCACTAAACAGTATTAGAAAAAAAATTATTTACAACATATTCATGTAGTGAGAGAAATAATTTTATGTTAGTTTTCACACAATTCCAAAAGTGTTGTCTATGGCCGGACACTACGAATTTCATCACCTAAGTTGTCACCAATGGCACAATGACTGAAATCACTTGCTTAGATCTTGTGAGTAAGTACTTTCCAAACTGAACATTCTATGAAGCCTTTTATAAAAGTTTTTTTGACAAACTACCATTCTGTAACATTTCCTTCGAAAAAACTAGAGCAGGCTACTATTTACTTCATTTTCATGGTGTTAAAACATTATAAGGATATATCGTTTTCAAAAAATCAATGTTGTCCGGCCATAGGAGGTATCCGGTCATAGACGACTTCCCCCTATAAGAATACTCACTGAAAAGTTTAGTGCCAGTCCCAACCGGATCGGGTGCGTCGGCGGAAGTTCGGTCATCGCAATATCGCTGGCGGCCTTGTATGCAACTAACGAGTTTTCTGCAGCGTCTTTTCGGTCTCCACCGGTGGCGAATTCGGCTAGGTAGCGGTGGTAATCGCCCTTCATTTTGTAGTAGAATACTTTGCTTTCGCCCGTCGACGCGCAAGGAATTAAGTGCTTATCGAGTACGTCCAGAATGTCCTGACAGATATCCCGCAATTCCTTTTCGACCTGTGCGCGGTAGTTCTTAATCATCTCCAGCTTTTCTTCGATACCCTACGGAAGTGTGTACCACAAAAAAAAACGGAGAAAAGAGCACACATTTTAGAAGAAAAAGTTCCGACAAATTTCAATTTGCACAAATGTCACAAACCTTATTTTCCTCCTTCTGTTCGATGGACGAGATTATTCGCCACGAGGCACGTCGTGCTCCGATGACATTTTTGTAGGCGACCGACAGCAGATTTCGCTCTTCGACTGTGAGCTCAACGTCCATGGAGGCGACCTTCTTCATTGCTTCGACCATTTCTGCGAAAAAGGAAAACGTCGGAAGAAAAATAAAATAATCAATTGGATGTATGTAACACGGAAAAAAGCTATGAAATGCCGCTAAGGAGAGCACAAGTTCAAACAGATTTTCGTTGCTCTATTTTACTTAGATTCATCATTTCCCGGAAAAGGAGTTGGGTTAAAATGTCAGAAGTTTACATATTTGCAAGCAAAAACAAAAACCTTGAAATGAAAAAGTAATTTAATTTTTAATATCAGTATTGGATTGTTTTTATCATTTTTGAGTTATTTTAATAGTTTTTGTATGTAGGTACATATTATTTTTTATATTTTCTTATTTGTATCTATTTTTTATATGTATGTGTGATTTTTGCCACTTTTGTTATTATTGTAATTTATGTCGTTCTGTCAATTCCTGTTTTTTCTACAATTTCCATTTCTTGCTAGGTATATTCATGATTTTTTTTATTCCTATCATGTTTTCTCTATTTTTTTAATTCTTTCAGTTTATTTTAATTAATTCAATTTATTTAAATTCTGTATATATTTTTTTAATTCCCAATTTTTTTTAACTCTTTCCTTTTTTTGTAACTTTCGCATTTTTTTTTTAATTTTCTCAATTTGTTTTAATCCTCTCAATCTTTTTAATCATCTATTTTTCTTCAACTCTCTCATTTATTTCAAATCTTTCATTTTTTTTTCAATTCTCTCAATTTTTTCAAATCTTTCATTTTTTTTAACTCTCTCATTTTTTTATTGATTCTCTCTTTTTTTTAATCATCTCATTTTTGTTAATTCTCTCATTTTTATTAATTCTCTCATATTTTTTTTAATTCTCTCATTTTTTTAAAATTCTCTCATTTTTTTAATTCTCTCATTTTTTAATTCTTTTTTTTCTCATTTTTTCAATTCTCTCATTTTTTGAATTCTCTCATTTTTTAAATTCTCTCATTTTTTAAATTCTCTACTTTTACTAATTCTGTAATTTTTTTTTAAATTCTATCATTTTTTTTATTCCCTCATTTTTTTCAATTCTCTCATGTTTTTTTAATTCTCTCATTTTTTTTAATTCTCTCATTTTTTTTAATTCTCTCATTTTTTTTATTCTCTCATTTTTTTATTCTCTCATTCTTTTTAATACTCTCATTTTTTAATTTTCTCATTTTTTAATTCTCTCATTTTTTTAATTTTCTCATTTTTTTAATTCTTTCATTTTTTGATTTCTCTCATTTTTTTAATTCTCTCATGTTTTTTTAATTCTCTCATTTTTATTAATTCTCTCATATTATTTTAATTCTCTCATTTTTTTAATTCTCTCATTTTTTTAATTCTCTCATTTTTTTAATTCTCATTTTTTTTAATTCTCTGAATCAAAGCAATCGAAAGATTCCTTTTAATTCAACAACGGTAAATGAAAAGTTCATATACCAGTATTTCGATAGCAACTTACTACCTTCTTCAGTGAACGTTTTCGATTGATGAATGTGTATCGTTTCCCTCCCTTATATTGTCCGGGTTAGGTAAGCTACCACTAGGTAGCAGAAACCTCCGAATGCTCGGCAATTGGAGCTGCTGAATCATTCAACCAAGTAGGCTCATACCACAACAGAGTTTAATTCTCTCATTTTTTTAATTCTTTCATTTTTTGTTAATTTTCTCATTTTTCAATTCTCTTATTTTTTTTAAATTCTCTCATTTTTTAAATTCTCTCATTTTCTTAAATTCTCTCATTTTACTAATTCTCTTATTTTTTTAAAACTCTCATTTTTTTTATTCTCTTATTTTTTTTTATACTTTCATTTCATTTTAATTCTCTTAATTTGTTTGATTCTCTGATTTTTTTTATTCTAATTTTTTTTTAAATTCTCCTATTTTTAAATTCTTTCATTTTTTATTCTTTCATTCTTTTTAATCATTTTCAATTTCTCATTCATTAAAATTAAAATCCTTTCTTTTTTTTAAGTCTCATTATTTTTAATTCTCTCATTTTTTTTTCTCTCATTTTTGTTAGTTCTCTCAAATTTTTAATCATCTCATTTTTATTATTTCTCCCATTTATTTTAATTCTCTCATTTTTTTAACTCTCTCATTTTTTACAATTCTCTCATTCTTTTTTAATTTCCTCCTTTTTTTATTCTCTAATTTTTTTTAAATTCTCTCATTTTTTTAAATTCTCTCATTTTTTTTAAATTCTCAATTTTTTTTTTTTGAATTCTTTTATTTTTTTTAAATTCTCTCATTTTTTTTTTAATTCTATCATTTTTTTTAAATTCTCTCATTTTTTTAAAAATTCTCATTTTTTAAAATACTCTCATTTTTTTTTAATTCTCTCATTTTTTTTTTAAATTCTCTCATTTTTTTTTAAATTCTCTCATTTTTTTTTAAATTCTCTCATTTTTTTTTAAATTCTCTCATTTTTTTTTAAATTCTCTCATTTTTTTTTTTAATTCTCTCATTTTTTTTTTAAATTCTCTCATTTTTTTTTTAAATTCTCTCATTTTTTTTTTAAATTCTCTCATTTTTTTTTAAATTCTCTCATTTTTCCATTTTCTCATTTCTTTTTTTAAATTCTCCCATTTTCTTTATTCTTTCATTTTTTTTTTTAAATTTTCTCTTTTTTTATTCCCTTATTTTTTAAATTCTCTCATTTATTTTAATTTCTCATTTTTTAGTCCTTACTTTGTTTCTCATTTAATTCACTCATTTCTTTTTATTCTATCATGTTTTCCAAATATTGATCTTTTTTTATTTTGATTGAGTTTTTCTGATTTTTTTTTTATTTTCTTATTTTTTTTTATTTAACGTTTCCGAAAAAACCAATTCCTGGATGATTGAATTACCGTCCAAAAATATAATTAATGTATTATCTTGAGATAATAGAAAATTAAGTTTCTAACGTTTATTTTCTATCAAGGAATAATATGAACCGGTATTCTTTGTTGAATTTTGCTATCGAGATACAGTATGGAGTAAGTAAAAGCTCGAGAAGTAAAAGTTCTGAACACATAGGAAAATTTACGGTCCATGTTTTTTTTGTGTTGGAAATGAATGAAAGAATATTTCAGTAATAAGCTAAGGTGTGTGAACTATATGTAAACCACCTTTTAATACATATTGCAATGCATGAAACAGAATTAGAATGGAAAATCACGCATTTTTTTAATAAATATAGACGACGACCAAAAAAGACAAAAAAAACTTAACAAACCCACAACGACCTGAACGAACATCGATTGCATTTCCGGTCCCGGGTCGATTGTCAATGCTAAAAATGGTAGCAGCAGCATACAATGTGCATGGAAGTGTATGTTCAGTCAGCAGACGGGGTCTCTCCCTCTAGTTAGAACCGGATTTTTTTTCTGCAATGCTGTTTGGTTCTCGAGTATAATTTAAGCGCAACAGAGCAAAGCAATTAAACCATCGCAGCACTTCTACCACATGACGTGTGCTAGATGGAGCGAAAAATTGTGCTCCACCAAAACCGGTGACTCTTTAGGTACGAGTGATATGGTGTGCAGTTGCACAGAACATGCAAAAGCATTAGCAGCAGGAAGGCGACGTCGCGCGGTCGTCGTCGTGAAAAGAATTTAAAATATGCGGGAACCACATTTAGAGGGAAGAGGAGGTGTGCACAATATGCAGGCGCGCGCCCCCCCCCCTCAAAGGTTAAGCATGTGCGAAAATGTAGAGGAAGAAGCGCGCCACAAACGAGAAGTGCGTTCCGGGATGGTCCGTTACAACAACGCAACGGCTGGAAAGGTTGGGTTTTGGGGAGAGGCAGCAGCAGTCTATAAATCAGCATCATGTTATGTTAGTTAACAACGAACCTGTCTACCCCGGAGCAGGGCAAGGCAGGTGTATCCCGGCTCGGTAGACTTAAGGGGCGCTCACAGGAGGATTTATAACCTTGCAGGTGACCTTGAACTTCATCCGCGAAGAATTGATAGTAGCAGCTAGCAGCACGCGATAGGCTGAGCTAGTTTGCCAAACGGTCGGCTAGCTGTATAGCAACAGCTACAGCAGCCGGTTAAAATTAAGGAATTTAATTCAATCGGACTCTGTCTATTGAAGGTTGATGAGCGAGGAAGGGTATTGGACGAACCAGGAAAGTCGCGTGAGCAGGAACCTGTTCTTCCGTCTGGCGAGAGTTTCTTGGCTGAAAGTTTGAATCAATCTGGCCGTTATTGCCTTCACTACCGTTACAATAACTCGACCCGGCGCGGTCTGTTTGATGGTTTCAAGGGGGTAACCGGAAACCGAGCGCATGTTGCATCCTATAGGTAACTAAATGGGAAAGTGCTGAGAAGATCTCCTATTCGAGCATCTTCTTTTCCTTCCTGTGTTGGATATGAATAGTATTAGGCAAGGTTGAATATTCCCGAACAAATGGGGGGAAAACGTCGATGCTCCTTCCACCGTTCGATTGAATTGGCGAGGTTGGCGGAGTCAAGTTTCGAACGTGGGTTTGGTTCTTGGTTGGTGAGTGTGTATTTTTTCCTTCATCGTATCCGAGTATTGTATCAGCCGGTCGATGCCACAAATACTAATTAATAAACTACGTTGACTATCTGGGTTTGAACATGCGGGGGTGGCAAACGTTTACCCCATGCAAATACGTTTGTTTTAATTTATTTACACGGAAAGCTAAATTCAGTCTTCCTTGAATTGACAATGAATTTCGTTTAAGGGCTCCAAGGGAATTCAGCACCGGCTCGTAAGGCAGCTGAAAGCGAGCCGAAACTTTGACCATCTGGTCGCACGGTTTGCTCTAACGTTCCGCGCTTTTTCGAATGTAGAGACGTGATCAAACTGCCGAAAGCGGCAACTGGTGAATCTCACCAATACCGAGCCCCAGCGTTCCAATATGGACCGAACAAAAGTATTCGCGCTGACGGACGACTGGTTTGATGTAGCGGGATTATCTTGGTGAGCGCTTCAAGTCCCATCTTGGGTTGCCGCTTTCGTCGTCGTCGTCGTGGGCCGTGTGTAAAGCGCAGAGGAAAAGAAATCCGATTGTACTAATACCAAAAGTCGTTTGGGGGAACCGCCGTGTACACGCGAAATAAAATTTCATGCAAATTAAACCAATCACTTTGAAAAGCTGTAATTTCTCCAGGCTCTCCTCTCTATATGGTGGGCGATATCCAAGGATGGCCTCTAGCGTTAATTGTTTTTGGCACAACACATTTAGTGTTTCATCATTCAGGCTTGGACCGCGTGCTCGAATTGATTTCTTGTCGCCTTTTTGTCCGTGCTGCTGCCCGCGCGCCTTGCCGTAGATATGGGTCGCTACTCATCTCGCTACCTCTCCGACGTTGACGGCTGGATGACGTACAAGTTCATGAGCAGCGAGAAAAATGTGTAATTTTTCTATTACATAACGACGTAATAACAATGGTATTCCTTCCATGAAGGCTTCCAGGGATAATTGGAGACAGCGTTGTGCCTTTTAGATGCGTGACAACCAAACTTACAATGATGACAGATGAACTGTGAGGCGGCCTCTAGGGGGGAGCACCAGCATTTAGTCCAGTTGTCGAATGTTCCATCATTCCAAATACAATTATTCCGGCCACTGCGTGACGCGCGATGTATTAGTCATGTGATCGTATTCTACGCGACAATGACGCGCTGTCGTCGTTCGCTCGGACTGTAACGTGCTCCCCTTCTCATTGATGATGAATCCACATCGAAGCCGTAAAAATTCCAGGGAACATTGTCGCGTCTACTTAAAAAGAATTGTCACTGTAAGCAAGTGACGGCGCTAGTATTTTTTCGGCATGATAGAACCTTAAAAATGCTTAAACTTGTACAAATTTGATAAGTCATATCTTCGTACCGTATAATTGTGTTAGATCTTGGTCCAATATGTCATATGTTCCGATAGAGATAACAATATGTAATAAATTTAAAAGGACGACGTCCGACTATTTTTCAGCCATAGATAGATAGTTACCCCAAAAGAACGGGGCAGCGATAGGAGGCATTGACCTGAATCATGATCATTTCTTCATCAATAGGGGATGAGTTTTTTTATTACTGTTTTTTTTTTCTTGTCCGTCTGATGGATTCAAGAAAACTCTCAGTCCGGTAGAATGAACCTGTGCCAACCGCTCGTTTGGAAGATGATGTTAAAATGGCATCGTACTTGTGAAGTGTAGGTATTTTTTTTCGGGTTATCTTTCGCCGCATTAGGCTGACTGACTGGTGAGCAAAAATTTATTGCACTCGCCGCGAAGCACGGATAATAGCGCGCAAAGAAAGAAGACATGAATGATTCAACAGTCGGAAATTTAATGATTTCACTGTTTCTAACATTATATCATTTTTCTGCCACGGCTTTGCTCGCAGTGCGTTAAGCACTTCGCAACGAGGTGCAAGCGCGGAAGGAAAGAAATTCTGAAAATTTCCAAGCTAGAAGAGTGGTGAGCTCAGTCAGTGCCTGGCGTTCGTTGCTCCTGCTGATGACGTGATTGTTATCCGAGGTTTTGGTATTGGTTCTGTTCTATTTCAATATAAGAGAAATATGACTAAAAGGTGTAAACGAATTTCAACTGCACATTCCATTCGGTTAAAGTCGGTCACCTTCTTCTCGTCGTCGTAAAGCTCTTTCAAGTATCTCTGCTGCTGTTGAACATTAGCATTATAATCACCACCACGCTAGGCTGCTGCTGAGCTGCAATTACTGCATTACCTGACGGAGCGCAGCGGGTGAAAAGGGTGGCGAAAACAACCCCCATCTGTCAAGTCAAAGTCACAGACGAGCAATTATGATATTCGTTGCTTAATGATGTGACGATGAATGGGTGGGCTGCTGCTGGTGTGAATGGAGCCCTTTTCTAGAGCACTTACCACTGCGTTCCATGGTGACACCTTTCGGAAACTACACCACAAAAAATGACTAGCGTGTTGTTTTAAAATCACTCAAAATGTGGGAATATTAGTTCACATTAAACATTTAAAGAAACATTTTTAAAGCAATAAAAATATCATTCCTGAGTTCTGTATTTCTCGCAGCAGATAACAAATATCAGGGTTGCTAGCGATTTTTCGTTTTGAAAATCCAAAATTTTCCCCGGTTTTCCCCCGGCTTTTTCCCGGTTATAAATGATGATTTTTCCATTTAATATATTCGTTTTCAAATATAAAATTATGGTGAATAAAAAAATTTATTGTAAAGGGGCTCAATTTTTTAACAATTGTATTTCAAAACTTGTTAGCCGGTAAGAAATCATGACAAAAGCTATGGCGTATTTTAACACGTAATCATTTCGTATGAAATTGACAGGGTTTCATGATTTTTTAAAACGAATCTAACGAAATTGGCATCTCTTCGTTGTTTTGCTCCATAATTTTAACAGTTTTGCAAAAAACAAAAAATTGAGGTCAATTGATCTTGAAACTATCATGTAGCACTTTTCAGCTACTGTAAAATTTTCTTGAATTTTTATAGAGTTCTAGAAAAAAATGGTATAGTTTGTAGAGAAATATGTAAAAAAATACATCGAAACAGCTTGTTAACTTGAATGGGGATTTGTCTTACAAAACTTAAAATCATAAGATTGCAAGTAATATTTGAATGCAGTTATATTTTTTGGCAAATCCAAAGACATGCTTCAGAAAAAAAAATTTAATACAAAACAATGAATAACTTTAGTAGTGCTGTAAGACCTTAGATTTCGATAGGACCTTATTTTCGATACAATTTCTACACAAGACATATAAACGAGAAAAAATATTCAGTCCTTTGGAGTCCGAAGTTCGAACTCTCACTTATCCAGGTCCGACTGTAGTTAGTTTTGTCGATAATAGTTTCATTATTAAATTTATAACATTGGAGTTATGCTTGTAATATAGCCCACTTGCGGAGAGCGAAAAAAATTAGATATCTCATATTACCCTGCAATTTGATAAAAAGCGATTCAAACTTCGTTTGTTTAATAATGAACGAAAATAAGCGTTCATGAGATTAATCTATCAAGACTGTCAAAAAATATTCTTAAATTTAGAAATAATTTTGATAATATTTTTGAAATTCCGTAAAAAAACCTCAAGCATGACAATTTTCCCGGTGAGGTACCGAAATTACTGGCTTTTTTTCGGTTTCCCGGTGACGAGATGAAATTCCAAAGTTTTTCCCGGTATTCCCGGTTTTCCCGGTTCGCTAGCAACCCTGAAATATTTTAAAACAGAACATTAGGTGGTATGAATAAGAAAATAGCAATTGCTTCGATAGCTTTTACTTAGCTCTAACTTTAGAATGGCAAAATTTGAAAGCATTTGCTCAAATAGATATGAAAAAGCAGAGTAGAACATTTACTTTCATCCAGCTCCGGATAAAAAATATGCATGCCATTCGCAGTATTTGACTCACAAAACTGCTCGAAAATAGCAAAAGCAATTACTAGAGCTTTATTCATATTAGCCATTATCTACGAGACTGGTTCACGGCTAAGAATTTTTGTCATGATACAACAATCTCTTAATGAAGGTCTGTGTTTAAGCAAAAGTAAAGTTGATAGTAGAAGCATAGAAGTTCCAGTGGATGTGAGTAGTCAATCACACTAAGCTAATCCAATGTGCATTTGTCGAGCTCCATCCGCGACTGCTGGATCTTATATCGATACACTCCATGTATATCTCGGATATTCGGATGTGTTCTTTACCCACTATTGAGCAGCACTGGTTGCTTCTTCATATGACCGTAAGCAGCAGGTGTGTCAGGCGTTCTGATTTTTCAGGATTTGTCCTGATTTTCGAGAGGCCGTCCTGATTTTTCAAAAACGCTTAAATTGTCCTGATCTTTGAAAAATGGCCTTTAAAATGCCCTGATTTGTCCTGATTTAAAAAAAAATCTAAATAATAACTAAATTTATCGATAAATGGTGAGAGCATTAAACAAATCTTTAATAATAATAAAATAGTTAAACCAGTTTATCCGATGATAATATTTGGTTCAAATGATGTTATAATTTTCGGCGCATTTTTTCAGCACCTGTATTTCGCCCTTAGCTATGCAATCTAAGCAAAGCTGCATGTTATTTTACTATTTACTGGTATCCTGAAAAATCCTGAATTTTTTTTCAGCGCGGTGTCCTGATTTTTGACAAAACCGCCTGGCACCTCTGGTAAGCAGCGGTTCGAATAAAATCTCGTGTCGATGAGTGGTGATCAGGGTTGCCAACTGTTTTTCGAAAAAATCTGGAAGATTTTGAAAAAATGTCTGGATAACTTATTTGGTGATGACCTTTTTTTTTGGTTGCCATATCCCAATGTTGCAGAATAGCCACTAATCGTATGTTTCTGACACTATCAGTCACGTGTTCTATTTGACTCTCAATTTAACATACATCTTCAAGGCATTTGCCTTTATTAACCCTTTCCTTCCCATGGTAGCACAGATGATCCACAACTTCGCACAGGTTGCATTTGAACTGGGCTCTTTGGATCAATACCATTTTCTCAGCGAATGTGCAGGTATGACAGAGAATCATTGCACAAAATTTGAAGAACATCGATTCACTATTTAGTTTTTGCTCGGCAGATAAAAGCTGAGCAAAAGTTGTTTTTTTTTAATTTAATTCAAGTTGCTATTTGATGTTCGATAAGTTCACAAGTTTTCATGATTATCCTCAAACAAAAATACTGACGTGCAGAAAATTGCTTGTGTTAGCAAAATCAAATGATGGTTTGCTTAGATTTCCACTGAAACATATAAATTTTCGTATAAGAAAAGTGGATCACAGGTGATATACTGGGAACAAAATGTACTTTTCATCTTGCTAAGTTTTTATCAATACCTACTCATGGAAATCATTCGGTTAAAAGTTTTTTTCTCTTCAGGATAGGTATTTCATCTACTAAAATAACCACTGGCCTGAAAAAATATTGAAAGTTATGTGATTTTAAAAAAATCTAATATTCAGCTTTTTTTTCTCTGTCCATGTGTCATGGCGGCCATTGTTCAAGACAAAAATAAAATTTCAAAAATTTCAATAGTTTGACTTTTGAGGGCTGGATGATATACCCAAGAAATATTTCACAACATAGGATCGTTTTAGTTGGTGATCAATGAGGTGATAAAATTCCATGTATTTTTGCCGTTATTTCTTATTATTCATTTGCACCCTCTGTGTTGTTATCTTCACAATGGAGCATATATGATCCACCTAAAAACCCAAATTTATCAACTGGATCATAAAAATAGATTAAAATCATGCATTCTATGTCCTAGATCAATATTTCTAGCAATAGCTAGTTGTTAATCAATATTTCTAGCAATAGCTCGACAAGTACGCATGCGCTGTAGCCTATTTCGTGACGTTCACCGTGGTATAATTGGCTAATGCACCGTTTTACAGAAGTGGAAATTGCGGGTTCAATGCCCGTCGGTGGACCGTTTTATCTTTTTCGAAAAATTCATGAAATTTATCTCATGTTTTCTAATACTTTCCATCACCTTTGAAAATGTGATAATTTTCCAATGTACAAGACGAACTTAGAACATTAGGTTTAAATATTTTTGTTTTTGCATTCATTGAATAAAAATTATATTTCAAGAACACATCAAAAGTTGATTGTGGGTGTAAACGCCTTTACATTCTATTTCGCCCAGATTTCAAATTGAACATTTAAAATGGACCGCCGGGATTTTGCCAAATGGTTAGTAAGACTTTTCTGGATTTTCTCAACCCGGACAAAAGCGGTAGTTTGTAAGAATAACCATTTTTTTTTTATTTCCAGTTTTTATCAAATGAAAAACTATTAGTGAATATTATATGGATTCTTCGTGTACTCGTCCGTAAATGGACACTTTTTTAATCAGACACGTTTCGAAAGCTCTGTTCGTAATATGTTTATCCAAATTTTTTAAATGTTTCCATGTACATTTTCATAAAATAAAATTCTGCTCGAAGGAGTGAGTATCACGTTTTCAAATTTTTCGCGATATAAACTGTTTTGATTGGATACCCCTTTTAGTGCCCTTGTTTGTATGATAGACTTCATTGGTACACCCGAAAGCCCTCCCTTGTTTGCGTATTGATTATATATATATATACACTGAGGTTTTTTTTTACGCGGTATTTCGTCCCGCGTAAAAAAAAACCGCGTAAAAAAAACCGCGTTAATTCGAAAATCCGCGTAAAAAAAGCCGCGTAAAAAAAAACCGTGTAAAAAAAAACCGCGTAAAAAAAAACCTCAGTGTATATACGCGCACGAATAAAAAAAAAACAGAATCAACCTTGAACAAATTGGTCTATCAACACGCCTGCCAAATCATTGATAAACCTTCCCGGAGACAGCCAAATCCGTTTTATCGATCGTAGTAACCGATGACTGAACACAACCCAATCCGAAGGACTGACATTTTTCCACCCCGTGATCCGGCGGGTGGATAGTCGACGACAAAACCCCCTCCCTCCTACTTCTGCTCCTGCTCCACCCACACCAAACCATACATACACACACAGGACAATCACGCAAACAAACACGTGCTGAATGACTGATGGAAAGTACCAATCAACCCAGAGCATAGGCATTGGGAACGTCTAGTTTTATATCCGCGGACAAGGACGGAAGGTCTCTACCCTTGGACGCAGCAAGAATATTGGGCAGCACAAATGTTATCAATTCTAAATCATCGCGTGCCGAGTACCACTGCGTGTAATGGGGGAAATGGCGAAGTAACACGCATTACAATTCACTTTTCGCGCGGTGTCACACATCGGGACCAATAAGCTTTTTTTCCCACCAACCAACGCAACAGTCCAGTCAGTCGACGGGTCCTTCGGCGAATCAAATGTCTACAATGACTGTTCTGGGATTGACGAGGTAATGTGTGGGTGGGTGGAACCTTCATTACTATTTTGTTATGATTACGGCTCGGAATCGATAGTTGGTAGGTTTTTGTCGAAATATACATTACCGTTCACTTTAACTTTGAACTTCCTTAAATTTTCAAGTTTTCTACAAACGGTATACTAACGCTCACACTATACTCTCAAGAAATTTGATGTTTCCAAAATATTTATGACCTGAGACTAGCACTAGACACAGCAATTGTCGGACTTTTTCATGTTCAACAACATGTTTATCATCTACTAATCAGTCAATAGATTCCTAACAAAATTTTAACAAAGAGGAAAATGTATGATTCATTCGAGTTTAAAATCAGAATTTCATGTATTTGTTATAAATGTTCGATTGAAACATTCATCCAAAATTCAAACTTTCTAATTTTTTTTCTTCACGTTTGCTTGTCATTTTAACTAAACTTTGGTTCTCCCTACTGTATGCCACATGGCAACTGTATGTTGATGGAGGGTGCATTAATATTTCATTCAGCTATTTGGATAATGTTTGTCTTTGGACTAGCCCAGGCTCCGATAGATTGTCACGAGTGTATAGTTATTCCGTTGAAGATTATTTTTTTAACAACATACATTTTATTTTAATATTTCTTTCTCTCCGTAATTTACTGGAAGATGAAATACTGGAAATGTTAGACGGACATTAGAAATTCAACTCATTCGGCCTGCATTCCTTATAGTTTGTTACATAATGTTCATTAGTAAATATCAAACCTTCCATGTCAACATCAGTACAAAAACGTCCAAAATGACAAAAAAAGAGACCGAATAGAGATATCCGGCGTGCCGAATACCGAATATTGACCTTTTCAACTATTCGGCCAATCAAATATTCAGACCCCGTTCGTTTTTTTCAACATGCCCGAACATTTTGTGTTGCCAAAATCGAATGTTGCCAAAATCGAACGGTTTTTTATCTGAAATTTTTTTTGAAGATTTTGTCAGATGTGTAACGATTATGTTGCATGATCGGATGATGTCACATGGTTCGATTATGTCACATGGTCCGATTATGGCACATAGTCAGATTATGTTGCATGATCGGATTATATAACTTGGTCAGATTGTCATCTTGTTGATAATGTTGCATGATCAGATTATGTCACACGGTCCGATTATGTTGCATGATCGGATTATGTCACATGGACGATTATATTGCATGGTTCGATAATATAACATGGTCCGGATTGTCACATGGTCGATTATGTTGCATAGTCGGAATATGTCACATGGTTGATTATGTTGCATGGTCGGATTATGTCACATGGTCGATAATGTTGCATGATTGGATCACGTCATAAGGTCCGATTATGTTGCATGGTCGGATAATGTCACATGGACCGATTATGTTGCATGATAGGATTATGTCACATGGTGCGATTATGTTGCATGATCGGATTATGTCATATGGTCGATTATGTTGCATGGTTTGATAGTATCGCATGATCAGATTATGATGCATGATCGGGTTGGTCACATGGTCGATTATGTTGCATGGTCGGATTATGTTACATGATCGATAATGTAACGAGATTAGATTGTGTCATAAGGTCCGATTATGTCACATGGTCCGATTATGTTGCATGGTCGGAATATGTCACAGAGTCAATTATGTTGCATGATTGGATTATGTTAAATGGTCGATTATGTTGCATAGTCAGATTATGTAACATGGTCGATTATGTTGCATAGTCAGATTATGTAACATGGTCGATTATGTTGCATGATTGGATTATGTCTAATGGTACTATCATGATACATGGACGGATTTTGTCACATGGTCGATTATGTTGCATGATCAGATTATGTCACAAGGTCGATTATGTTGTATGGTGTGATTGTGTCACATGGTCGAATATTTCACATGGTCAATTATGTTGTATGGTCGAATTATGTCAAATGGTCCGATTATGTCACATGGTCGAATTATGTCAAATGGCCCGATTATGTCACATGGTTGGATTATATCACATGGTCAATTATGTTGCGTGATCGGATTATGTCACATGGTCAATAATGTTGCATGATCGGATTATGTTGCATGGTCGAATTATGTCACATGGTCGATAATATTGCATGATTGGATTATGTCATATGGTCCGATAATGTTGCATGATCAGATTATGTCTCATGGTCAGATTATGTTGCATGATCGGAATATGTTGCATGATCGGAATATGTCACATGGTCGAATTACGTTCAATGGTCGATTATGTTGGATAGTCGGATTATATCACATGGTCGATTATGTGGCATAGTCAGATTATGTCACATGATGGATTATGTTGCAAGGTTGGCTTATGTCACATGGTTGATTATGTTGCATGGTCGAATTATGTCACATGGTCGGATTATGTGGCATGGTCCGATTTTGTCACATGGACTGGCATGGTCAGATTATGTCCCATGATAAAATTTTACCACATGGTGAAATTCTGTTATACGGTTGAAATTTGTCTTAGTCAGATATCGCCATTTTGACACTGTCACATGTTAATCATTACGCGAATACACCATAGGTTCACTTATTCTATACAAGCTATACATTCACAAGAAAAAAATTACGTTATTCTACGTTTAGCGATCGTAGCTAAATTACTACCTCCTCAACTTTTGTGTAGGGATAAGTGTAAAATAGTTTAAAAAGCTGTTCGATTTTGGCAACACAAAATGCTCGGGCGTGTTGAAAAATTTAACGAGGTCTGTATATCGTTGTAAACGTTAGAAATCAAGCTTTCCAAACATATGGTGTGATTTTGGGTTTCATAAAAAAAACACAAAGCTTTTACACTATATTCGTGCGTTGAGTCGAATCAATGTGAAATTAGGAATTAGTGAACGGCCTTATTCCAAGTAAAATATTTTTTTGAGAACAATAGTGTCTGTGAAGAATATCCAGATTGTACGCAATCACAGTTTGAAAAAATTTCATAATAAACTTAATACTATGGGATGGAAAGACGATGATGTATAGTATGTTGATAGTTGATGATCTATACAGAAAATTTTCGATTTTCATGCAAAATGATTACCAAGTTAGTGATTATTAATATGTATTGACAAGTTAGCGAATCTGTTTGCTACTCTATTTCACAAAGTGGTATCTGTCGAGTAGCATTAAATATGAGGATATGAGATTCGAATTTCAAACATTTTCCCAGAAAGCTTCTCTAAGCTGTAATGAAATTTATCTACACCATCAAACATATTGCATCATCCTCATGATACACAAAAGTCTCTCTCATCATAAGATATTGAAAATAACGAGATTCCATAACCGCAACAGTAAATACTCGACCATTCATCCGGACCCAGTCGAAAGCTCCATAACTTTTCGCAAATATTCCCGGGTTCAACACACACGAATTTCATTGTCTGTACCTTGTCTCTCCCGTCGTCCGTCAGCCATGAAGGGTAGCAACGACGACCAGTAGCCAGTGAAATCACGGTATCAACAGCAACAACAACCTTCTCCGATATGGTGGGAAATGGATGGCACCGGTTCGGACAAATCGTACCGAAAGTCGCATCACATCACATCTCCCGCGAACGACCGAGAGAGCTGATTGATTCATTTTTAATTAAAATTCGCCGGGAAGTAAGTAAACAACAAGTCCGTTTCTCCGCAATATACGCCAACGATCTTCGGGCATCACTATTAAGAGTTGCACCGGTTCTCGCTATAGGTTGGCTTTCTCCTGCCTTCAGGTCGAAACGTCTATTTTTTATTGCCAACTGCAAACATGTGAGATTTTGACCTAGCTTCCAAGTCGATAAATGTAAGATAACTTTCTGAAAATTTCCCTAAAAATCTTTTTTCATATATTGGTATTTAGAACATATTCAGATTATTCCAACAATTGTGATTCAATTAACATTCCGAAAACCTTAAACGAAGAATATGTGTGACAAATGTCGAAATAATTTGTTGGCGAAAATTCCAGTACATACAATGCACTTTCTAAGGTGTTTCCATCCCAAAGCTTCGTCGGTTCAGGTTATCGCTTCCCACATTGATTTGGCTGCATGTGTACAGCTTCTGGCCTCAAATTTCGACATTTTAATCACACCTGCACACCTAGGCAGGCAAACTAGTGAAAGAAGACGAAAGAGAAAAAAATACTTCGATACGCAACGAACCCAGCGAAGTATCGTCACCGTCGTCTGGTGCATGTGACACTGATTTTCAATGGAATACGGATACCTTGTAGTGATACTTAGATATAGGTTTCTAGACAATCATCCGATCCCCATCGTATAATAAAGTGATTATAAATGAGTTACTAACGTCCTACAAACATCGATTTCTCCGTTCCGGCATAACTTAATGTGAAAATGATTGGTGAAAGACTGGAATTTTCTGGAATGGAACAATTTGTAAAATCAACAGAAAGAAAATTTGAGCCCTCACAACAGAGGGGTAGAAACTTTTTTTGAGCAAATAAGCTGCAAAATTTTCTTGAGTGATATATATTTTAATGATTGTATGTAGTTTTCATTTAATCATAAAAATATGAATTTATAATTCTTTAAATATGGTTGTCCCACCTAAAGTAAGTTTTAAAGAATGGTTGAGCGGAACAAATTCTTAATTTATCCTGCAAGCTGCTTGTTATGACAGACAGTTGTAGAGCCCTTGAAAAAACTGGAACTAAAATTAGGAAAGCCGATAATTAAAGAAAAAAAGCTTTTAAACACTTGAGCGTGAATTAAACTATAACGTTTCCCGTTCAACTTAAAAAAAAAAATAGAATGAAGTGCATAATCTGTTCTTTATATTGAAAGTTTTTCTATAAGCCTTTCCAGAGGAAAACATCATTCGTCGGGTACGCAATAAACTTAAAATTCAAAATCCCAGGGAGTGCTGAATTGTGTTCCGACTGTGATGAAAGATATCCAGCAAACACAAAGTCCTGACAACATTGTAAGCTATTTTTAAACCACCAGGAAACGTGTTCCCTCGACAGACATCCACGTAGCATAACTTCTGGCGATAGTTAGTCTTGTCTCATTTAACGATTCGCAAACCAACAATCAGTGCTCTGCAAAAAGCGCCCTAGAGGAATCCTTCAACCAAATACAAAGACTCTAACAGTTCGCAAAATCCCAACCAAATCCTAAGCCAGCATTGTGTCTGAAGGAAGCAACAATAAAAAAAGGTTAGCAACCACCTTCCATCTACAGAGCGACGACTCGAATAGCTGTGTGAGACGATGATGATGATGATCCTTTCGGACCAAAACTGAAAATGCGGACGACGGAGGAATCCGGCACCGGAGATAAACTCGTTTCATTAGGATTCATTGCCCGAATTTATTGGTTTGTTATTGGTGACGGTTCAACTTTTTCGTTCATATATAGCAAGTTTTTTTTCTTTCACCACAGGATGTGAGGCATAATAATGGGACCCGCCAGTTTATTGAGTTATCCTTTTTGGAGGTGACAAATTTATTCCAATCTGGACCTCAATTGTAGAAGGATTACCCAACGCAAAACTCGTATTATGTGTCAAAGATTGAAGGGTCAATTCGTTTCACCAAGGGAGATAATTTTTTTTTTGAACAAATATTGAAAAAAGTTGGGTAACAATCCGAAGGTATTTTATTTATTGAGCCGACAATATTGAGGAAAATTTACTGTTCATCCTTCGTTTAGTAAAGAAACAATTTTGCAACAGTTTTCGTATGAGGAAATGGAAAAACCATATAATATTTTTTTAACGTAGACATTATTTCCAACTGTTGATAATGATTTTTAGGGAAAAAAACTTAAAAAAAGAGTTAACCTTGTGACAGCTTAAAATTAATCTGGAATTAATCTGTGCTCAGCAAACAATTCGGTAACTTTTTCGGGAGCCAAAAGCCGACAAAGTCGTAAAGGGCCTTGGAAAAACCCAATTACCTTGAGAAACAGGGCAGAAAACCCTCTTTAATTACACTAGTTTACAGCATTTTTGAACTCAGTAAACTGAAGGTCATTTCCAATGTGAAATCGGGCGCTAAATCCGAAAATGAAATTCAAAAAAATCTAAGTAGAACCGTTTTTGAGTTATGCTCCAAATTTGAAATTTTGAAAAAATTAAAAAAGTTCTTGTACTTAGATTGACATATCTCGGACGGCATAACAGTAATTTAAAATCCCTCTTTTGCATATTGAAGGTGAATAAATTTTCTATCGATCATCTGAATACCGTTTTTGCGTATGATCGACAGTATTGTCGATATTAGTGACTTAATGGTAGAAAAAATTCTAAAAAACGCAATTTTTTAGAGAAAATTTTGTTTCAGCGGAAGTTTTAGACTTGATGGCAACATTTAAAAAATCTGAATTTCTTTTGCGCTTAAATGTCAATTTAAAACAAAGATTTCAAGTAATTATTTATCAAAATCGGTTGAAAATTGGAGAAGTTATGGCTACTTTACCATAACAGTATTTTTTGTAGTTTTTAATAATTTAACGAACCGCAGTACACTTATCATAGTATAGGAAGAATGAAACATGATAAATCTCACTCGCTCCAAGTCAAAATTATTGGTTAGCTTACCAGAAGGTCACATGCCAAGTTTCAGGAAGATCTGACCATAGGGAGGGGTTGCTTAAGTCTCAAACGTGAATAAAATTTTGAGGTATTTTGCCCGGAAGGAACAAAAAATACTGGTTTTTCATCAATAACTTTTTTCATCACTAGCTGATTGTTTTTTATGGATGATTTTCTTAAAGCCTAAGTCAAGACAAATATTTCACCCGAAGGCTGTAACTCGATTAGATTTGAAACAGAAAAGTTATTGCGGTTCAAAGATTGTATTTTGGTCGAAAATTGTCGTATAAAACGCAATGCGTAAAAAGTACTCATTGCGTGTTGGACAAAATTTGCGGCCTTTGAACCGCAATAACTTTTCTGTTTCAAATCCAATCAAGTTACAGTCTTCGGGTGAAATATTTGTCTTGATTTAGGCTTTAAGAAAATCATCCATAAAAAACAATCAGCAAGTGATGAAAAAAGTTATTGATGAAAAACCAGTATTTTTTGTTCCTTCCGGGCAAAATACCTCAAAATTTTATTCACGTTTGAGACTTAAGCAACCCCTCCCTATGGTCAGATCTTCCTGAAACTTGGCATATAACCTTCTGGTAAGCTAATCAATAATTTGACTTGGAGCGAGTGAGATTTATCATGTTTCATTCTTCCTATACTATGATAAGTGTACTGCGGTTCGTTAAATTATTAAAAACTACAAAAAATACTGTTATGGTAAAGTAGCCATAACTTCTCCAATTTTCAACCGATTTTGATAAATAATTACTTGAAATCTTTGTTTTAAATTGACATTTAAGCGCAAAAGAAATTCAGATTTTTTAAATGTTGCCATCAAGTCTAAAACTTCCGCTGAAACAAAATTTTCTCTAAAAAATTGCGTTTTTTAGAATTTTTTCTACCATTAAGTCACTAATATCGACAACACTGTCGATCATACGCAAAAACGGTATTCAGATGATCGATAGAAAATTTATTCTCCTTTAATATGCAAAAGAGGGATTTTAAATTACTGTTATGCCGTCCGAGATATGTCAATCTAAGTACAAGAACTTTTTTAATTTTTTCAAAATTTCAAATTTGGAGCATAACTCAAAAACGGTTCTACTTAGATTTTTTTGAATTTCATTTTCGGATTCAGCGCCCGATTTTACATTAAAATTGTTGGTCAGTTAATCAAGTTCACGATTTTTTTGAAATTTTGTAAACTAGTGTTATTAATTTACAAAGCAGCAGTTCATTCGTGAAGGCGAAAGCAAAATACCTACAGCCCGTGAGAGTCCATCATCATCCATGGAAAACAAAAAATGGAACAAGGACAAAGAATTTTCAAACTAGAATGAAGCAGACGATTGCTGCTGCGGTGAATCACATCTGGTCGCCAACCGGGTTTTGCCGATATACCAACGACCGCATTGAAATGACTGTTTCCTGTGTACACTTTAATTTTCTGTTCGACTTTCATTTAAATAAAGTTAATATTTAACATCTACCGTAAACAGAGAAAAAAAATCGTTAAATCTAAAGCCTCCAAACAAAACAAGCTAAACTTTTAAACTTTACAGAAAAAAAGAAATTGATAACATAATTTTAGCGTGTAGGTTAGGCTCTTCGTAAAAGGATGAAAAGCGCCGTCGGGCCTTAACAGGAAATGCTTATTGCTGCCAAGCAGCAGTATGCTATTCTTCCGTTTCTTGGCCAGTGGAATGGAATGGGGTCAGTTTTTCTCCACTTTGCTGAAGGCTTTTATCATATTGGTCCAGTAGTTGAAGGTATGTTTTTTTTTCTTTCGAGAACACCAAGCATATTTGAATTTCAATCGTCGAAAATCGAAAATGTGACAGCTTCGATAAAAAAGCTATCACATGAAGACTAATGATAACTTAACAATGAATTCGGTCCGTTGGTCTCTTCGAAGTTATCCTGACTCGTTCATCAAAGGTATGGATAAAGGACAGATCCACCCACACGGCTTTAATAGTGATTGACATTGATAAAGTCCTCGTAATCATTCACTCTAACTTTCTGGATTTTTTTCCTCGCTGTGACAAGGGTTACATGAAAACATTGTTCCACCATTTTGGGGCTGCTTTTGTTATGTTATCATCATCTGGCTAGAGGATGTTCCAGTAAACTTTCGGGGAAGACATTTTCTGCTAAAAACCCAATTTGCAATTCTTGTACGTGATGACAGCTATCTGAACAGCGAGGGAAATTCAAAAGTAAGTTAACCAAACAGCACCCAACTTTTTGACGGATGTACTCTCTTCTTCTGACGACAGTGGGTTTTGCTTCGTCGTAACTACTGAACTGTGCAAGTAAGTTCGTTCCACTTTTCCCACGCTACATAGCGTTTCACATTTCTCATGATGATGTCATTCAATTCAGGTGCTCCACCAGTAGTTGAAATTGTACATGAACTTCCCCACCGGCAAGTGGCGAGAGATGCAAACATGCAAAGGTCTATCAATTGCCAGTTTCCTACAATACAGCATCATGCTCTATTTGCTTCCGATCAATTATCTTGACCGGAAAGGTAGGTGGTCCGGGCACAGTTGGTACACACAGAACATTCTTGACTTGATTTCCAGCTATAGTGGGGGCACTACCACGTAACCGGGTCATGTTGTTCTGTCCAAAGTCGATCGGGGAGGTTCCATTCCATACTATTATTTGATTGGCGTTACTGGCAGTGAGCTAGCTACGTGAGGCAACCATAGCAATAATGTCTTTTATTTACGTAGATAAACATTAACAGGTGTAAACACTGGCTTATTTTTTTTTCATTTCTCGTCTGCTGACGCACGTACCCATACGTCCCCTTAAAGTAAAAAAAAGGAGATAAACTGGTGAGACGGTTATGTGTTCAGGAACACATGGCACCGAAAAATTGCTACATATGACAAACTGTTTATGTGTGGTCATTGCAGCCTATTCCGAAGGTATGTTAGTTTTATCTTGAGACTGTTGTCGTCTCATTTGAAATATTACAAATTTCATATGTTAAAATAATTTTTAGTGAAAACAAACAAAAGTGACGTTTAGTAACCCTCCTCAAACAGTTGAAGGCTTGATTTCAATTTTCTCTGACAGCATTTGCATGGAACTTCTTCTCCGTGAGCCACAATCAATCGACAGCTTTGTGCCGTTGAAAATGTTTTGCTATCTGCTATTCTTTTTTTTTTTTTTGGTCGCAATTTTAACACTACCTTTTATTTTTAGCCTCCCCCGGTACATTGAAATAGGGGAAAAAATGCGAAAAAAAAATCGATTGGCAATATGGATGGTTCCGACGAAATCTGGAATTCGGACTGATATCCAAAAAAACGTGCTCGGGGTCGGTTGATGGGACGAGTCGTGCTCGCTCTGAACGCGGCACATCGAGAACTCGGGTGGTAAGCGGAACGAAATGAATAGATAAAAAATGTTAATATCAAACAGCGATTGTCAGATATTCCGAAAGGGTTGATGTTTTAGCGAGTTTCCATGTCAATTGAAAATTCGCCCCAAGGCTTCCCGATGTAATATACATAGTAGAAATCATCGGTTCGGATCGATTGAGCTTCGAAGTGCCAATTTCGTTCGAAGGTTGTGAAATTTTAACCGAATATCGGGAGGATGTGAGAAAAAGCACGATATTCGAGCTAAGGCTATCAATAACATCGAGTGAAAATATATGACAATTATTTTCTATAACATCATTTCAGCCCGTTTCTAAATTGGTGTTATGTACACAATCAATTTGCATGAGCTATACAAGACGGTTACATACCGATATGTTCAGCGAGCGTTGCGTAATCAGTCCGTTCTAGCTGGCTGAGGAGTAAAGTATCGTCTCGAGCGGGAATCTTCGACACATGAGAAAAAAAATACTCCTACACATTCGCCAACCATTCATCCAGTTGTCATCAATTCGAACCCGGTATTTATTGCGCCAAGAAATGGTGCTAGACTACCCATAAGAGAACAACATACCAATAACACAGTAGATGAACAACATCGTAGGATTCTTTTTAGCAAGACAGCCAAACTCAATGAACTGATACCAACCATTAAATGGTAAAAAATTCATGGTAATTTTTAAAAAATTTCTATCAAGTTAACCGGATTCATCAAATTTAATATTTCGGAACAAATATCAAATTCTTATTTTGTCACCCCTGTCCCCTTGATTTTTTTCCGAAAATCTCGAAGGGGAAAACAAAAAAAAAGGTTCTTTTATTGAAAAATTCTTCGAAAATTCAACCAGTTGAAAGAACGAAAGTCAAACTGTAGAAAATGGAATTGTATCGACTTTTGTATTCGAGATTTTTTTAAATCTTCTATCTCAAACAACTCGATTTTTCGATTTGTTTATAATGTAGATTGTATACAAGTCGTGAGAGCGCTGATTGGGGATCAATACATACATACATACATACAATGTAAATTGTATACAAGTTTGTTGCATGCAACATTTTGTCCAATTTGTTCCAATTTAGTGAAAATTTGGATTATTTTTGATTACAGACCCCGTTCGATTTTGGAAAAATCCGTGCAAAACCGTTCGTTTTTGGCAATATCCGAAAAAGACGGTTTTTTGTTACTTTTTTTTTCAAAATAATCAAAATTAATGTGAAACATAATACAGTGAGCGAAACAAGAATAGTACCACTAGGTGTTTTGCTTATTAAAATACACTGAGGTTTTTTTACGCGGTATTTTTTCCCGCGTAAAAAAAAACCGCATTAATTCGAAAATCCGCGTAAAAAAAACCGCGTTAATTAGAAAATCCGCGTAAAAAAAACCTCGTTAATTCGAAAATCCACGTAAAAAAAACCCCAAAATTCGAAAATCCACGTAAAAATCCATTTTAATTAAAAAATTCGGGCAAAAAAGCACGTTACTAAAAAAAACGCGTAAGAACCATGATTATTTAAAAATTTGATGGTTTATGATAGTTGATTTTTAAGATAAAAAACAAAATCAATTAGATTAATAGAATAGTAGAATATAGTGAGGCTTATTTGACAGTGTGGAATTCAGATCGTCTCATGTCTCATGTCTCAGGTCTCATGTTCCATGTCTCAGGTCTTAGGTCTCATGTCTCAGGTCTCATGTTCCATGTCTCAGGTCTCAGGTCTCATGTCTCTGGTCTCATGTCTCAGGTCTCATGTCTCATGTCTCAGGTCTCAGGTCTAATGTCTCAGGTCTCAGGTCTCATGTCTCAGGTCTCATGTTCCATGTCTCAGGTCTTAGGTCTCATGTCTCAGGTCTCGTGTTCCATGTCTCATGTCTCAGGTCTCATGTCTCATGTCTCAGGTCTCATGTCTCAGGTCTCAAGTCTTAGGTCTCATGTCTCAGGTCTCGTGTTCCATGTCTCAGGTCTCATGTCTCATGTCTCAGGTCTCAGGTCTCAGGTCTCATGTCTCAGGTCTCATGTCTCGGGTTTCAGGTCTCATGTCTGATGTCTCAGGTCTCATGTCTTAAGTCTCATGTCTCATGTCTCAGGTCTCAAGTCTCAAGTCTCAAGTCTCAGGTCTCATGTCTCATGTCTCATGTCTCGTGTATCAGATCTCGAGTCTCATATTTCAGGTTTCATGTCTCAGGTCTCAGGTCTCAAGTCTCAGGTCTCAGATCTCATGTATCACGTTCTTAGTCTCAGAGCTAAGATTTTCCCAACTACAAAAAGATTCTAAGTGTTTTCTTTTGAAAAAGTCTTAGAATATTTTCTCTGAAAAACCGCGTTAACCCTTCGTTTCATGATTTTTTATTTTTCCTTCAAAATCGTTTTAAACAGTCAGAAATGATGTGTACATTGAGAAAAAAAATTAAAATAAAATACGATTTTTCACTTTTTCCATACATTATTTGTTGCAAATTTGTAACTTTATGAAACGAAGGGTTGATTCGAAAATCCGCGTAAAAAAACCGCGTAAAAACAAACCGCGTTAATTCGAAAATCCGCGTAAAAAAAACCGCGTTAATTCGAAAAGCCGCGTAAAAAAAACCGTGTAAAAAAAACCTCAGTGAATGATTGAAAATCACCAAAATTTTTATCTACAATTTAAAAAAACGAACACACACTTATAGGATCTCAGTGAAACTTCATGTTTCTTTGAAGAGATCTAATTTACTTAACTCTAAGGCGTACATCTTTCAAGGATATTATGGCTAGCATCTTACAAATGCTAAAACCACGAGACCACAGAAAGAGTACTATATGTGCCGTGATCGGGATTCGATCTCATGGACTCTGGCTTAGAAGACTGGAACGCTATCCTCTAGGCCACGACCGGCGGCAAAATGGAATTGTATCGACTTTTGTATTCGAGATTTTTTTAAATCTTCTATCTCAAACAACTCGATTTTTCGATTTGTTTATAATGTAGATTGTATACAAGTCGTGAGAGCGCTGATTGGGGATCAATACATACATACATACATACAATGTAAATTGTATACAAGTATTGTATTTTATCTACAATTTGTTTTGTATTGTTTAACGGATAACTCAAGCATAAGTTTACTTTTTTTGGACGTAGCAATTGGCGTTGAGGACCAAATATATGAAAAAAAAAGTGTGCGAAATAAGAAAAGTACCACTTGTGTTTTTGAACAAAAACAAGATATTCCGAAAAATTTACTGTGTAAAAGTGAATAATAATGCTTCCACGAATTATTTGAATAGATAACTAGGGGAAAGTCGGGTAAAACGGACACTTTCAATATTTCGAGAATTACAATGTTTAGCACTAATCTAATGACGGGAATATGTTCGCCTAAGTGTATAAATACTTTCGAGACCTTTTGTTTATTTATGTATAGCAAGCAGAGTAATAGTAAACAAAACAAACAAAAACTATGAGTATCCATTATTTGATGTAATTTTCTCTCCTCATAAAATAATTCACGACGATTTAGATCACCGCTGGATGTAATTTTTCGGGGTTTCTTTTGTTGATTTTGTTCGGTGATGTTTTTTAAAAAAAATCGCTTGTTTTACGTTTCGGTCTACTTTATTCGACCATCCTCAGAAACTATATGTATTATAGATAAATGATGAATGAAAAAAAAAATAATTAAATTACAATTTTAAAAGCCTAATCAAGATAATTATCGAAACACAAATTGGGAAACACTCACAAAAAGCAATTTTTCCGCCTGCTAGGGCCGTCTCTCTGCTCTAGCTGGGCGTCTATCTGTTGCTGCTGCTGTTTTTAAAAAACATCACCGAACAAAATCAACAAAAGAAACCCCGAAAAAATCATAAAATAATTGATAACTCGCAAAATTTTCGAAAATGTAGAGGAAATCTGCAGGAAAATCAGCAAATTTCGGTCAAAGGGCTTTTGAAAAAAAAGTTGCTAAGGCGAGTAAAACGGACACATAAGTTTCTCCAGGGTTTTTTAAATTTTTCTTCGGTTTGATCCTCCATACGCCTTCAGAAGACCTTGGCAAGAGCAATTGACGGATGAAAAGCACTCGCCATCTCAAACAGGCCATAAAAACTGTAAAAACAGGATCTCCGGTGAAGAAAGCGCCTATAAAATACAGAATTCCGAAAACAACACTGTTTCGCTTCTGAACTCGGACCAGTTGCTTCCATTTTGGTTTAAAAACATTTTCAAATATGTACTTATCTCACAAAAATATCTACTTTTACAACAATTTTTGCGGCAAAATGTACCTTTTCTGTAATTTGCAAGCATGTTTTAGATAGCTATAAAAACAATCTTGATGAAGGAAATTAACTAATTCTAATGGTTGAACCGAAACTGCCCATATGCAATATCTTATTTTCTATTGCGATTCTACCTTAGGGTGTCCGTCTTAGGCTGATGTCATGCTGAAGCAAGTAGCAACGCAACGCAACGCAACGCAACGTTCCAATAAGATTGTGTTGCAACGCATTGGTATGTCATGCTGGCGCGACCTGTGACTTTGAAATTCCCTACAAATCATCACTTCTCTACATCTGATAATGCTTTGAATCGTCTCCTTTCTTTCGGGAGCCATCAAAAACTCATCAAATCACGACCCGGATTGCAAGAATGCCAAAATTTGAACCGACAAAATTCCTTGTTTTTTTTGCCGGAACTAAGAATTCATGAAAATTTTCTCGCCGATTAAGATATTTTTTAGTTTATTATCACAAGTTCGGACAGATCTTCGTACTATTGTGCTTAAAACCCGGAATCACTGCTTCAAATCGAGAAAAAACAATATTCCTATTGGATTTCCTACTAGTCGCGCTACAAAACACATTGGCATAAGATTGGTCGCGCTATACAAAGCGACCAGTATGACAGGTCTGCGCGATTTCCATGGAGATCAAATGAGAGCTGGTTAGTCGTGGGAACGTTGCGTTGTAGGTCGCGTTGCTAGTTGCTTCAGCATGACATCAGCCTTACCTGACTTTCCCCAACATTTTAAGGAATATTCTAGAATTTCAAAGGTTTTAAAAGGGGGTTTTAAGAGATGCTCCTCTGGCGTTAAGAAATTTGATATTTTAGCTATAATACTTTATCATTTTGAAAACTTAACCATTCAAAAACATTTTCAAGATCTGTGGCCTTCAACTTTTTTTTACAACACGTGTTCTATTTTCGCATACTGTGATTCAAAAATAGCAATACACTGAGTTTTTTTTTTACGCGGTATTTTGTCCCGCGTAAAAAAAAACCGCGTTAATTCGAAAATCCGCGTAAAAAAAACCGCGTTAATTCGAAAATCCGCGTAAAAAAAACCGCGTTAATTCGAAAATCCGCGTAAAAAAAAACCTCTTTAATTCGAAAATCCGCGTAAAAAAAACCGAAATTCGGAAATCCACGTAAAAAATCCATTTTAATTAAAAAAAATCGCGCTAAAAAGCACGTTAGGGACCATTCAAATATTACGTAACGCTTTAAGGGGGGTGAGGGGGTATAGCAGTTTGTTACGCTTTGTGGATTTTGCTTCGAAATTCTGAGACAAATGTGTTACGTAGGGGGGAGGGGGGTTGAAAATGCTCGAAAATGGCGTTACGTAATATTTGAACGGCCCCTTACTAAAAAAACGCATAAGAACCATGATTATTTAAAAATTTGCGTACAATGATAGTTTATTTTTAAGATGAAAAACAAAATCCATTAGATTAATAGAATAGTAGAATATAGTGAGGCTTATTTGACAGTGTGGAATTCAAAACGTCTCATGTCTCATGTCTCAGGTCTCATGTCTCATGTCTCATGTCTCATGTCTCAGGTCTCATGTCTCATGTCTCAGGTCTCATTTCTCATGTCTCAGGTCTCATGTCTCAGGTCTCATGTCTTAGGTCTTATGTCTCATGTCTCAGTTCTCATGTCTTATGTCTCATATCTCATGTCTCAGGTCTCAGGTCTCAAGTCTCGGGTCTCATGTCTCGTGTCTCAGATTTCGAGTCTCATATTGCAGGTCTCAAGTCTCAGGTCTCATGTCTCAGGTCTCATGTCTCATGTCTCATGTCTCAGGTCTCATGTCTCAGGTCTCATGTCTCATGTCTCAGGTCTCATGTCTCATGTCTCATGTCTCATGTCTTAGGTCTCATGTCTTAGGTCTCATGTCTCATGTCTTAGGGTCATGTCTCATGTCTCATGTCTCATGTCTCAGGTCTCATGTCTCAGGTCTCATGTCTCAGGTCTCATGTCTCAGGTCTCATGTCTTAGGTCTTATGTCTCATGTCTCAGTTCTCATGTCTTATGTCTCATATCTCATGTCTCAGGTCTCATGTCTCATGTCTCGTGTCTCAGATTTCGAGTCTCATATTGCAGGTCTCAAGTCTCAGGTCTCAGATCTCAGATCTCATGTATCACGTTCTTAGTCTCAGAGCTAGGATTTTCCCAACTACAAAAAGATTCTAAGTGTTTTCCTTTGAAAAAGTCTTAGAATATTTTCTCTCAAAAACCGCGTTAATTCGAAAATCCCCGTAAAAAAAAACCGCGTTAATTCGAAAATCCGCGTAAAAAAAAAACCGCGTTAATTCGAAAATCCGCGTAAAAAAAGCCGCGTAAAAAAACCGTGTAAAAAAAACCGCGTAAAAAAAAACCTCAGTGTATTTCTATCACACACGGCTGAAAAAGAAACAGTGCTGTAAAAATATACAACGTCCAAAGATCTTGAAAACATTTTTGCATGGTAAAATTTTCAAAATGTGCTACAAGTGTCCAAATTTTTACCACTTTTCCCAACACGAGTGAACTTGCTCTAACTGAACTAATTTTTATAAAATTGGTCTTGTTGAATTACTTGCACAGTCTTGCTTTTCTCTACTCTCAATTCCAAGAAGTTAGGATACGTATTGAAATGTAGAAAATTGTGTACCACATCTTTTGATATCGTTTTTCAATGCTTTGACTCAAAGTTGAACATAGTAAAAATAAAAGGTAATTAAAAATAGTAAAACTTATAGATGTACCTCGGGCTTTCAACTTGTTTACCGTGATTTCACGTTTGAATTTCAATAGTTCATAATTTAAAAAATCTATGTAAGTAGGTAGGTTAAAAATCACTTCCAAATTGAAAGAAAATTATACAACAACAAAAAATTGTTTGTTTAAATCAAAATACTGAATGTTATTAAATAAGTTTTGTACCTACCATTACAAACCGATTTTTCTCTGAAATATATGGTACGATATTTGACGTTCTCATGTAATTTTTTTTCAAGGAATTTAAGAGAGCTGTCATTCTTCCCAAAAGACGTTCTCAGGACTTTTTTTAGATGGATCTTAGTTTAACTAAAATATAATAGGGGTTAAGTCATTAAGTGTTTAGCGAGTCCATTGAATTTGAAAATAAAATTTGTTGAAAGTTTATAAAAGCTGAGAATTTCAAAATCATTATTTTAGGTAACCCTCAAAATGAAAAATGAGTTCAGAAAATGCTCTCCTTTCCAAAAATATTAAGATTTCTTTTTACTTAAGTTGTAATTTAACACCGATCATCATATTTAAATGTTCTTTATCAAATAATAACATTTCTATTCAATGTTTATCATTACGAACAAACAATTGTTTTTGAATCTCCTGTTTTCCGCTTTCTCTAACGTTACTATGACCTACGGCAGACCATTGTAGTTAGTGTATGGCTGAGTGTTGCCCGTGTCCTTGGACTGAAAGCAGCAACCCGCAGGAGCCTTATCGGGAGGCCCTGGTATGTGGGTGGGTGGAGATTGGATTTGATTCGTTACAGGAGATGCAACGAAGCAGCCGCGTGGTGGACAGTACTGCTCGCCTTTCTTCTTTATTTCATGGTGATACACAATCTGTTTGCTTATTCATGAAAGGAGCTTCCGTATTTCGGTTGGTCGATCCATACTTTTTTATCACCAACAGCAGGAGCAGCAATAATGTTATATATTTGCTGCTTTCTGGATCGACTTTGGGACCTGTCGAAACATCCTTCACACACACATACAAACCGACCAGCACACATACATTCAAATGAACACAGATAAAGGAAGCAGCTCTCAACCAGATAACCAACCCCGAGAATGGCAGTGATAATGTTAAGTCGGGATGAGGAAGCACGGCACAAACCTCCATTAAAATTTATTTCATCTGTCGCTATGCTACCGAACGGATCATCGCCGCCGCACAGTACAGAGGAAAAAAAACCCGTCCAGAACTAGTGCAGGTTCGAACAAGTTGTTCCTTCGGCCAAGAGCCACGTTTTCTGCACAGCTGCAAAGCCTTTCTTGTGTATGCCATGCCATATTCTACGGCTCTCTCTATAAGTCGTCAAGTGGCATTTTCTTCCAGGAACGGTTTCCCTTCCGCTCCTTACTTGCTTCGAGACACTTCACTCCACTATCTGTTCTACCAAAAGGAGGATGGATTGGGGGAGCTTCTTGATTTCGGTTGCAGGAGACTGCGCAGAAGCACCAAAGTTCGCACACGGTGACGTTCAGTTCTGGCAGACTAGGAGTAATTTTGATGGAACCCCATCGCTAAATGAATCCTTTTTTTTTACTAATGATGAAAGTTGTTATATTTTTAAAGGCTTGGCTGGGAGAATTATCAATAGCACTAAAAAAAATTATTTTTGTTTTTTTTTTCAAACGCATTAAAGTTTATAAAGCCAAATAAAGAACTGAGAATGGAGATCAATTTTCATAGAGTGTTGCAACTGTACACAACAGACGTTAATTACATTTTTCCTTTTAGGTGCACGAACCATGTCGTTTTCAGAGCTTTGGCGCGGTGTATTCTAGTCTTGTGAACCCATTTTTTGAAACAAGGTATTGAGTTCATATTTGTACGTAAACCGTTCGCATAATAATGTTACTTCCATTGGATGTGACATAGACATAGATTACAGTAGAGAGTTGTTTAACAACTCGATAAAAATTAGTCATTCATAAAACGAAAATAGTTTGAATTCATATCAAATATTCGAATTCACATTAACACATTGCGGACCAAATACGAGATATGTCGTTTTTCCGCTTGCTATGAGAGTGTTACACATAGAAGGATAACTTAAGGAAGGTTAATCTTTTTCATTATTACACTTTGTGCAGAGTTTAAGTTTAAACGAATATTGAATATCCAACCGAAGATCTTATCGTATTTTCAAGGTGATGTAGAGAATCAGAGTAACAAGGGATATCAAAAAAAGAAATAACATAAACCGTAAGTATCATGAATTTTTAAAAAAAGATACAACGGCTCAATACAGATCTGACTTTCAAGACCATGTCGCATTTATTTGGAAATTGGCCCGCTAGCTGAACATTTTTGTCACTATTTTCTTTGAAATAATAAAACTTCTTCGATTCATAACTTTGTAGATATTCTTAACTCTTTAGTAACTTTTTTTTGTCTTGTCCTTGTCAAGATCTTTCGAACCGTATATCGTTCTTTTACCTGTCGCTATAGTTTGAAGCATAGCTCAGATGGAACGAATTGTATAATGAAGCTTCATTCTACATGAGACTTTCAATAACTCAAAGATAATAAATTTGTAGAATATGGTCCTGAATTTCGGTGTCCACGTTAAGATTTCAGTTATTAATGGAGAGTTAGTTTGAATAGGTAAAAAGTTTGCTACTTAAGTTTTCTGATAAAGTCAGGTAATCGCTAGTAACCCTAAATTCATTTAATTGTTATTATGCCAGAACAAATTTCAAATCTTTCTTTTATCACTTGGAGTTGAAAAATCACGAGGGAGGGGATATTAAAAAATAACGCAAACAACCAATAAATTTGAATTCATTGAACAAAACCTTATATGCAATAAAATTTCATACCCACCGAACGCAGATGGAAAATAGTTTTATAGTAAACCCTACACGCCCCCCTTTCCTCTTCCAAACTAGAGTCAAAGCTAACGTTGAGTCGCCGCGACTATTACGGCTCCCCCTCTACTAACATAGATTAATAAGTGATCCACTCGGCAAAATGAAACTTTATAAGTAAAATGCCTTAATAAACATACCTTTGATTAAAAAAAAAAAAAAAAAATATCATACAATCTCAATTGACCAAAATCGATAAATCAAACTATTTTAGATAAAAAATTTGATAAAATCACGAATATGAAAGCTAAAGACAATCCCATCTTCCGCGGTTTTGTTTTTTGCTCTACGAAATGTTTGAATATTCTAATAATTTATGGAATTTTTCATAAAATTCTTCTAACTTTATTTATTTCCCCTTTCGGGTTTTTCGGAAATTTCGAAGGAGGAGGAGGAGGGGGGGGGGGGGGAATGTGACAAAAGAAGAATTTGATATTTGCTCCAGCCTTATATGTTAGCTAAAAATAGTGATTATTCATTCCATTGTTCTTTTATCCCAATGAAATCTCCTTGACCTGATATAACGTAATTTTCCAAAAAGGTTATCGTCACTGAATAAAGAAACAATTACAATTACAATTTATCCTGCAGTCCGCATATATCTTTCTTTGAGGGTCTCCAAAAGTTTCATCAAATTTGAATGATAAAATTTTTATCGTGCAAATTTGATATCCTCTGTAAAATAAATTTACATCAGGTTTATTTCTCCGACTTGAACCTCATATTTGGCAACCCTGGAGGTCTCGAAAATCGGCGCTTCGACTTTACACAAACACTAGCAAACCGGCGTGAAACACCTTCACGTTCCACACCACGTTATCGATATCGAATCAAGTTCTGGCCCCAAAGGTGTGTGAGTGAAAGCGCACGTAATTAGTAATCCGTAGCAGCGCTTTTTCTTCCACACCGATTTTTCTCACTGGACCCTCGCCCACCTCTTGCAACCCGCATCCAACTCCTACTTCGGGTTTCCTTTCGACAGAATGATCCAATTTTCACTACTTTCCGGTAAATTATGGATCATTTTTGATTGGTTATTTTTCGTTATGGATATAATAGTACAGAATCAAACAAACTCTTGCTTCTTCTGACATTTCATTAGCATTTAAATTACAACTATCGGACTGTCTGAGCCGATCAAGACTCAAAAATAAGAAGAAGAAAGTCCTTCTCCGTGGTAATGATGAATCAGTTAGTGGAAGGGTAAAACGGAATCAACTTACCGTCATACCGCTCGGCCTGTTCCGCCAATTTGGCCTTGTAGATATTATTTTCGCGTTCCGACATTTTGGGTTAGAATCGATTTATACCGCTCTTCTCGTGCGTTTCCGGTTTGGATCCTCCTCGTAAGAAAAAAGCCTTTGTGTCACACGCCACCAGCGATTTTCTGCAAAATCCACACACAGAAAAATCGAATTTAGGTGTCTTGCAACAAACGAGTAATCCAAGTAGGCAATTCCGGCCACTTAATTCTAAAGATAAAATTCTCGAATCACGGAAAAACGGGTTCCACACCTCACTCGCTAAATTGAAAAAAAGATGGAATGGAAAATGAACGCGCGGACGAAGAAAAATTGACAAAAACCGGAACTCGCGCGGGGCACCTTTTTTCTGGAGAAGAAACTCACACGCGCTCCAACTACGGGAAATACGCACACTATCTTACGAATCGAACAATCTTCACACCGATTCTCCGTTGTTCCGTTCGATCTGGTGGTACCGGGATCGGTGAGAACAAGAAAAACGACGCTTTTCGCAAGCTGAAAAAAAAGAACCCAAGATGGAACCGTGTTTCCCCGTGGAAATATGCTGCTGCTTCTTCCAGCGACCGGGTTTGGCTACAGAACACGAATCAAATCACACACACCTTTTTCTCCAATTGGGGGGTCTTAATTCGGAAGGGATTACTCCGGGTCACACTAATTTCTTCTGCTGGGACACTTTCTGGACCTCTAAAAACGCGACACAACTGCTTCTTGCAAGGAGAAAAACCACTCTGCAAAAAGGCGAAAACGAGCCGAGCTCCAGATTAATCAATATGGCCGCACCCTCTCTCGTGGCAAATGAGTTCCCCTTTTTTGGAAAGGTACAGTGTGGCCAGATCGCTTTGAAAGTTGTAAGTTTGAGACCGTGGAAACGAAAATTATTTAATAATATGAAAGTTTTACTTGCGATTTTGGTTCTTTTTTTTTCTTTTTCTTTTTTTCTTTTTGCGAAATCAAAACTAGGGTCATTCTTTGCAACAACCATTTAACCTTTGCAATCCGTTAAATAAATTATTTTAAAAAAAAATGACATTTATGAGACGTTTACAACTAATCGGAAATCTTTTTTTAACCTTTCTGAAACATAATACATATAACTCAAAGAACACTTTTTTGGTAAAAAAAAAATTGCAAGAATGAAAAGTAGGACGTAAGTTAAAAACACAGTACTAAAATGTCTGAGAGGTTTTGTACACATCCCAATTTAAAGGTCGAATACAGTGACATGATTCAAAAGGCCGATTAGATCCACGTGGACAGAAAAATGAGATTTTTCACTCCCTCCTCCCCCGCTGTGGAAAATCGTGGACATTTAACAAACCCCTACCCCCTCCCCTGATGTCTACTACTTTTTGTCTTTTTATAATTGAAGTGGCTGATTTCGCAAAAAAAAAACAAATAAGCATTTCCTGATATAAAATAATTTTAAAATTTTAAATTTCTAAATTATCATATAGGTATTTATCACTTGATTTTAAGTGGCTTAACTTAAAACTTAAACTGGGAAGCTTATAGCTATTTAAAGATTTGGATTTAAACATCTTCATATATTCACCTTTAGAAAACATTTTGGAAGTATGTCCACGTGGACATGACCCAAACCCCTCCCCCCTTCTCCGTGGACAAGCATGGACATTTCCATACCCCCCCCCCTCCCCTAAGTTGTTCACGTGATATGTAAACAGCTCCCAAGAAAAATGAAAATGATACAGATAGATTTTGGTGAACTTTCTATTAGAAAGGCTGAAAGAAACTAACCCATTTTCAACCTTTTTTATTTTTTTTTTAAATTTTGTAGATCTGCCAGCCCTGCTTGAAGAGCGGAATATGAGAGCGCACAAGCGAGAGTGAGTGCCGCGGTTGATCGTCGGAAAACGCCACGCGCGTCTGTCAGGCGAAATTCGCCTGAAAAATCATTTGACCGGGGGGTACTAATCTTTATGTGTTTAATTTAATTGGGGAGCCATTTTTAGGTATTTATGTTCACAAAACATTAAATTTAATTAAATTTTAATGCAATTGATTTTATGTATTTTGTTGATTGTTTAATATCAGAACGCCTCTATCTGTGGTCTATTATTGACTATAATTTATATAAGAATAGGACCAATTAAATTAGTTCTGATCAGTTTTGGAGCAACCCTTCTACCGGTTCTAAGAAAAGCTGATTTGAAACTTCGTATATAATTTACCACGGATGTGGTTGCTTTGGTCGGAATTTGGGACTAAATCGGCTGTTTGGACCACAGATACAGGTGCTCTATGTCGTTTACAATATCATGTTCATGTTAGATATTTGTATTGTACCTTGGAACTTTTTTTACAAGTTAAAAATGTTTAAAGTAATCGAGTAAAAAATGAGACATTTTTTATAACGATAACCAGATAATTTAAAATTCAGATATCTAAATAGTCCAGAAAAATCAACGATTAAAAGTTATGAATGTAGAGGATAGATGAAGAAGAAAGCATTTATAAATTTTTATTTTAAATTTTAATTATTACAGCACTTTTCAAAGACCATGAATGCTCTAATAATAATTAAATATTTAAAAAATCTCAAAATTCTTCATGCACAATATACGTGTTGCGAACGTCCACTATTCGTGTCAAATGATTCCTAACATTTTGAGTCTTTTTTTAAAGCATAACATCCGTGCGGCCACTAGGGGTACACGTTGTAAACCCGTTATCAGATATGAAGGACTTTGATTTCGACGGTTTATATTTATGGCACTAGGTATATATAACTCATAAATCCCAGTGACAAGGTAATTAAAATTACCTATCCAACAACTGATAAAAAGACAATCACGGTGTTCGAAGCGCAGCAGGGTCTAATTTATTGTTGTTTCGAATGCATTACCATCGTTATCATCGCGGCTCCTTGCTTGGGGGCAGGTACAAATAGAACTGTACCACCCAGTCACGTGCCTTGTTGGTGGATAGTAATATATTAAGTACAGTTTTGCTAACATGCTGTTTCTAGTGCTGCTACTTCATGTCGGTCTAACGTTGGGGTTTAACTATTTTGAAACACACATCGACCAACCGAATAGAAACGCGCGCAATGCTTTAAGTTTGGCTGCCTACAAGTGGCCCGATGGCATCGTTCCTTATGTGTTCCATGAAGATGAATGTGACTTAGATTATAGAGCCAGAATCCTGGATTCCATGAACGTTATCCAGCAATCGAGTTGTGTGCATTTTATTCCGAAAACCGATGACCAGCTGGAGCATATCCGTTTCCGCAAATCGAGTCTCGGGTGTGGTTCATCTATCGGTTATCGACCAGGGCAATCGGAACCGTTGGATGTGGTCTATGATGACTTTTGTCTTAGTTTACCGGGAGCGATCCAACACGAACTGCTGCACGTGTTGGGACTGTTTCACGAGCACACACGTCCCGATCGCGATGATTATGTCGAAATACTGTGGGATAATATTGAACCAGAGTTTCGGAAAAATTTCGCCAAGGGGAGCTACGACTATATGGAAACGTTCGATCTGCCTTATGATTATAATAGCGTTATGCACTATCCCAGGTATGCATTCGCTCGACCAGGAACGTCTGTGACAATGATATCTCGGATGGATCCAGATACCGAGCTTGGCCAAGTAGAAGGTGCAACAATTTTGGATTTAGAAAAAGTGCGGCTCATGTACGATTGCATAGTTATAATGAATAAATAATAATAAATTAATCAAACTAAAAAAAGGTCAAAAGCAATAGATCACTTCCAGTTTACAACTATTTTAATACAGGAATGTTGAAAAATATAAAAATATAGCAGGGCACTTTGATGAACTCAGTATATAACAAGATACGTACAAACAAAAAAGCATAATACAGTTAACGTGTTTTAAATATACTTTCGAAGAGGCTTAATAAATGTAGAAATAGTACGTTTTTGAAAATGCCTTTTAAATGAGAGGCAATAGATAATCTACAGGTTTCACATTCGGGACTTCATCTTATCCAGCAGCAACTGGAGGGCATGTTTTTGAGATTCCATCTGTGTAACATCAGCCAGATGTTCGGTGTACGAGTAAATTTGATGCTGAAAAGAAAAACATTAGTGTTCTCAAATTGCACATCTGTGGGTAAAATATTTGAATTCTCTGAATTTTAAATTTTAACATAATAAATTCGCAATTAGGCTGCTATTTTCGTTTTGCCAAAAAGAAGACGAAAACATTGTACGTTATCGCTGGTTGAATATTTGGAACATTCTAGAGAAGCAACCGCGGCCTATCAATGACCGTTTTTTTTTCAAGGTTCGTTATCAAAACTGTTTAGCTCCTTTTTTTAGATGACATAAGAATTCTAACAGTAAACGTAATCAAAAATACGCACCAGCTGTTTCGGGTCTAGAACGCTCCGGTTTTTTACGGCCAGGTTCCACAGGTTGTAGGTAAGCGTATACATACGGTCCACGGTCAGATCGGCTCCAGTAATGATTTTGAGAAACAGATCCAGCGCCAGTTGCGACTGTTGCCGGATGGCATTCGTCTCGAGCAATTGCTTCAAGCTTTGCAGGATCTGATCGCACACCTCGCAGGCTATGTTGTTGATTTCAGCAAGGAACTTCGGATCCGAACCGTACAGTTCATCATTGGAGATGACGTTAACGATGTGGTAAGGGTAAACTTCTTGGGTCGCAACCGATAGAAAATCTAGTATGTGTAGGTAGATCGAGACGATAGTATTTGAATTTGGTTCATAGGAATATTTTTTAACCACGTCGAGTAGCAGTCGTAATAGGTAGAGGACACCTTGAGTGGGATTGTCAGGAACAATCACTAATGTTGAGAGAAAGTTCATAATGAATGATTTGAGAAAAGGTTCGGTTGATTGGATTTTTCCGTCTAACTCAAAGGTTCGTGGCATCTCCGGTATAAGATTTAGGGCAGCTTCAAAACAGGAATCAGCCTGCTGTAGGCATACATTTAAAAGGGCCACCTGTCCTGATTGAAGGTACAGTTCCATTCGAGTACCAACATCTATTATAGACGGGATAGTTATGAAGCAGTATGCGGCACACGCTTTAACAAAAGCTGCCGTTTTGTTCGTGTGTTGACCTTTAACAATTCGACGTGTGCTTGTTGCCAAGCGATTGACACAATGAATCAGCGTTGAATAAACTGGATCTAGATTCGAAAAAGCCGATCGTGCCTCAACGTAGAATGATAACTGCTGCTCGAAATCACGTCCAAAGTCTACCTTTTGAATAAAATGACTTATAACATTGCTAATCTGCCGGCGTTCGTCGTCACTTGTTAATGCACTAGAATTACAAATTATTTATTGGAAATGCATTTGATGGAGGAATTATCACTTACTTAACCGAATCATTTAAAACTTTGCTAATGTACATCAAGGCATTAGTGACCACAGGATCGCTTATGTATAAATCACCAGATGCGCTTTTGTAGCTAGTCAAAATACTTTTGCAGACATCCAATTTTATCGACTCCTTTTGAAACAAATCCAACATAGGCAGAAAATTTTCCTAAAATTGAAATTATACTTAGTTATCTCGTTACTAATAAATTAAAAAATTAAAACATACCAACGATAGGACTCCATGAATGTTATGGCTGTTAGAAACAATTTTGTCCACAATAACTTGCAGCTCGTGGTAATGACGTTCGTAGGACCTATTTGGAGTCATGTGATACAAAATATCCCCCATCAACGCATTAACTTCTCGCAGCTGTAAGAAGGCGACATTAATTTACAACTAAACAAACAGAATTGTTTATTCCACTTATCCTACCCCAAAGTGTTGGCTGGTATATTGTGACCACATTTCCGCACACTGGATGTATTCTTCCACGTTACCCATTGAGCTTATTGTTCTCCAGGCGGCATTTAACACCGCTCCCCGCTGCTCCGATGGCGGTGGCGTGTGACTTAAAATACTACCTAAAATGCGCAACATCTGTCCTCGGGACAAACCTTCGGCGGAAATTGTTGACAGTATTTCGACAAACTGCATCGCTCGCAAGGCAATAAAATCCGACCGATAAGATTGCATAATCGATTGCATAAGTAGAGCCGGATTTTTTTTCTCTCTACAACGTTTCAAAACGTCATCTAGCTCCGAATCGGTATTCAATATGGTCACACCCTGCATGATCCAATCCAACCCAGGGAGGTATAGCGAAATATACCCGTCCAAGGTGATTCTGTGTTTAGCTATTTCAGCTCGAATGCCACCGTTGAAAATGGTATGATAAATCTCCAGTATATCGCTCAAATTTTCCTTGATGTACTCCCGATCGGTTGTGATGGCCATTCCTACCCTGCAGAGGTAACATCTAGCGTAGGTTGCCACTAACGGATCACCCACACCTCGAATCATGCGGGTCAGTCGCATCAATATTGAGCTGAACTCGTTAGCTGATAGAAATCGGTAGCTCTTGAGGATGGCCATCTCAACGTAAAGTCTGGCAAATAAAAAACAAAGAACTTCATTAACATATAAAAAATAGATACACTTGAAATGCACTGACCTGGGCAACAACTCGCGAATCGACGCAATCTTGTAGAACCAATTTTGGCACGTTTCTTTAGCCGACTCGGGCACCATATCCGGAGTGAAATTGTCCGGAAGGGCGACGCCTTCCTTGCTCCCAGGTCGACCCTGTCCCGCTTTGAGTAACAATCGTTCGTGAACCAGCTTTCCAAAAATGTCCAGAATGTCCGTGATGAGAACAAACTTCGAGGGGTAGAACTGAATAACCGAGGTGTCAGCCAGCAGCTTCGAGCACTGGATGGCAATCTTCAGTGCCTTCACCCGCTGGTCCGAGTTCCAGGCTTGCACCAGTTCGTGATTGAGCTGCTCAATTTTGATAACATACTCTTGCTGGGAAAGGTCCAACATCTGCCGGACCGTGCCTTCCTCGAACTCGTCCAGTTGTTCTAGCCGATGTTTGACCTTCTCGGACATTGTAGTTTGGGATTTGACGGTTTCACCTCCACTGAGGAAGCTGGTCACAATCGATAGTTTTTCGTTGGTAGTGTACTTGTTGAGGATTGCTCCCCTTCGTGCGGCCCATGGTTCGATGAGATCCATATCCAACAAATTAGTAACCTCCTTTTTCTTTTGGTTCAATTTGGAGCTAACGCTCAGGTTACCCTCGAATTCTGCTGCCATTTGCGAAAGTGGATCCTGGGACGATTCCTGGCGAGCAAACTGGCTGAGAGGATCGGATCCATCAAGAGCTAAACTTAGCGGGTCCAATGATATGGTTGAAGATGTGCCACTGTTATTTTCGCTGATATTGTTGCTGACCTTGGTACGGGTTCCTTTGCTTTCCAGAACCTACGACAAATTTGTTTTATTTAGCTTCTTCATAACCGATAAGAATATATTCTAGAAACTCACTGTAATTGTGGACTGCTTCAATGGGTGGTCAAATACTTTGAACTTGTCTAGATAGTGCCTACATTCGTCTTGATTACGGCGTATGCATCTCCTAAAAGTTGAGATAAGAATTTGGACTATGAAAGAATCTGAAGCCGTAAAACTTGGCGAAGTGCTTACCATTCTGCCGACATCGTACTTCGTTGAAAGCTCAAACTGTTTTGAACGATAGGAACTCGCCAATCGCGTTTTATAATGCACGTAGAAATAATCTGGAGCCGTTATTTTCGGAAAAACAGCTTAATTTTATTTTTATTATTTCCAAAAATCACCGATGGAAAAGACGATTAGCTAGCGTTACATTTGAATTCGACTTATGAGTACCCGCATGGGGGGTAAATAGTAGTAAATAGAGGTAATTAGCAAGTGGTTCAATCCAAACCCCCCGCAGGCCCTTTTAAAACCTTGAGCAAACGATTCCGCGCGTAGGGTTGGGTTTGAGCGAAAAATTTTGCGCGTAGGGCTGCGTTATATACCAAAAATTGAGGTCTCAAAAGTTAACGTGCATCTGCAAGCCAGCTGATTGCACCGATAGCACACATACGCGAGCACAAAATAATAAACAAATAATTCCTCCGTCTATATATATATATATATATATATATATATATATATATATATATATATATATATATATATATATATATATATATATATATATATATATATATATATATATACAACACACGGTTGAGGCAGGCCTGGAATAATTTCTAAGTTTCCAACGGCCATTTTGCTACCAGCCTTTTCGACAGCAGCATCGTGCAAAAGCTGTTGAAGGTAATTTTTTAGTTATTGCTGATAAATATTATTTATTAAACCTCATTTTCTATTTCAGTTTCCGAAAAATCATGCAGAGCAAATGCTGATGCACGCCCCGAAACGAAAATTGGTAGCAAAGGAGGCTTTGGCGAAGAATTTTTCCATGTGTCGATCTGGTGCGGAAGAGTACGAGGAGCTGGAATTTAGCGGCAACAATTTCCGCTACGATACGTTCAACCGAATACCTCTACTATGGAAAAGAACCGAAGGTTCGGACGGAAGCGGCATGCAGTTCAAGCATCAACCGTTCCTCGCTAGCGGTGTGCTTAAATGTGCTGGGATATTCAATTTTTTTCATTGTGACAAAATATATGCACGCAGAGAAAACTAGGCTTTTGAACCAAAACAAAAATGATTTTGTTTCAAAGCATTCATTTTTTTGAATCTAACTCCTGTTTTATTTGAACCAAAAACTTTTGTTTTTGATTCAAAAAAATATTTTTTGAAACAAAGAATTAATTCTTTGAACTAAATATTTTTGGATTTTGAATTTAAGCAAATACTTTGATTCTAAATTAATGTTAATTGAGCTGATTTCTTTTAAAACAAAGTCAACTTTTTTTTGAACCAAAGGAAAATGTTTTTAACTTGAAGAAATGATTCCTTTAAATAAAAACTTCAGCCTTTGATTCAAAAGATATTTTGATTTGCCTTGCAAGAAGAATATAAAACCGAAAAATCGAATCAAGTTTGGCTGGTCGTGTGAAAATGTAGGTCAGAGTTAGCTATATAGGATTCAGGATGAAGTATGGTAATTGGTAAGAATGTTAATTAAAGAGTGAATATCGAAGATTTTCTATAAGTGATTGCGTTTGTACAGAACCAGAGCCGAAGGATGGTTTCCGTGGATGCCTCAACCGAGATGAAAGCTGCGCACGATGACTCCGCTCCAAATCCAGCGGTCAGGTCGACAAAAATTTGGACCGGATCGATTTTAGTGAACTAGTTTGTGGCCAAGTGTTTCATCTGTTGTAAATAAAAATAAATTTAACATATAAACTTCTTTCTTTTTATTTTTTGAAATTCCTAATAGGAATTTCAAAACAACAGGAAATATGTCCTCCAATTGGAATAAATGGAAAATGGTTCAATGAACCAATCTTTTTAAATCTAAATCTAAATAACATTGTGGCGAACGAAAACAACTTTGTATCAAATGAAACTGTTTTTTGTTTCAAAGTATTAAGATTTTGATTCAAAGATTTTTCAAAAGAAAAATTCTTTGAAACAAAGGAAAATGCTTTTGAACCAAAAGAATTTTTATTTGTCCCAAAACCAAAGGAAAAAATCCTTTGTTTTTGTGGCATTTTCCTTTGAAATAAAAAACCTTTTCGCTGCGTGTGGAAACTGTGCACAGGGAAATGATTATATTGTATAAAGTTGATGAAAAAGTTTTGAAATAAATAAAAGATGTTCAGAAATTCTAATTTTTTTTTTTTGAAAATCATATTTTAAATAAACCGTGTCAAAATAGCACGCACACACATACACGAATGCACTAACACATACGCAAGTAGAAATCACACCAATACATGTATATTCCATGGAATATGTGCATGGTTATCAAGGAATATTTAAAGGAGGTAGTGCCGAGGCAGCCTTGCTTTAGTATTAGTACCGCCTGTGACGTCACTGTTGCCAATAATCTGTGAATTTATATGGAATTTTTTCAATGTTTGTTAGCAATTAAAAAAAATTGAAGATTTTTTCAACTTTGAAGGCACACAATTCTAGAAATATTATTGTTCTTAAAGACTGATACTAAAAAAGTTGAATGTAGTAATTGTTTTGCTTTAATTCAGACGATTGAAGTTGCTGAGGTATCCTAACTCAAATTGACAAAACTTGATAATTAGTTCAAAATTTTGCTTATAAATGCTGAAATCAGTAAGGTTTGAACCGTTGATAAAATAAAATAACCAAAAATAGTATTTTTCGAATCCAACCACAATCCTTTATTGGAATTTAGTAAACCAAAGTTGCAATGGTTTTATTGGGGTTAATTTTTCTAAATTAGAAATTCATATGGTACTCCATGTTAGATTCAAATCATGACGATGAGGTGCACTGCCATAAACTACCAATCAGACCTTTTGAAAGGGGAAAATCATTATTTTTGCTCGTTTCACATAGAGCATGACTGTGCATTCAATAACAAATTCAAGAATAATACACACTGCGGTCTATTAAACACAAAGAAACCTCATAGCACAATCAACTAAGTGGCCTTACAACATAATCCGAATCAAATTGGATTTTAATTTAGTTCTTTAGAGCAAACGCACCAATACGAGAGTATACGCGGCCCGATTTTGCTCATTTCAGCGGACCGATTTTGGTATACACACTCTTTCGCGCACCGGGTGGAAGCATATTATTTTTAAATTGTGCATTGCACTGAGAAAACTTTAACAGAAAATATTAAATTAAATTTACTGATCGAATAAATTTTCGGAGTCGATAGTTTTTTCGCTTCAATTTCTGTTATTATCATTTTTATTAATTATTAATTATTATTATGCACAGCGATTGTTGGAGGTTATTCGACGGGTTAACTGCTATCCGTTATGTGACGCCAAAGTCGACATGCTGGTTGAAGATGCCATACAGCAGCAACAGGGCCACGCAGTTTCGAGCGACCAGCAACCGGGTCAGGTTGCGGATGCAGCTTCTGTGCAGTGTCAGCCGGAATCATCCGAAATTCAGCGGAACTTGCGCGAAATATGCCAGCTGCTGTGGAGTTCCACGATCAAACAGGAGGTTTTCCGCCGCTAGTCCAAGACTTTGGCTTCAGTGAGTCGGAACCGTTTTCCCTGGTGCAGCGCAGCGAGAAGCAGGATTGTATGCGTCATTGCCCCGGTTCAAACTTATCTGCTAAAGATGCTGCTCATGGCCCCGGTCAGACAGTGATGTTTTTTTTCTATCTGCTGCCTATACTTTTCCAACCTGTACGGAGGGTAGAAAAAAATTTAAAAAAAATAAATTTTCGCTAAATAAACAGTTTTTTCACTTACCTTCATTGCTTACGTTGTTGTTACTCGATGCTGGTCAATTGCAAGTTCTGCACTGTTCAAAATTATGCTAATTCCGACGACCCACTCGGCTGCGAGGAACAAACCCTGGGCCACCGATTCCGAGGGCCTAAATTTTCACCTCTTTCGAGCCAGCACAGAATACTTCCAAAATGGCTCTATATAATTTTCGACACATTTCCGATCCCCCCGCGAACAAAATTCCGTCCGCACGTTCGAACGAATCAAAAGAAGAGCCACAATTGCTTAATTAATCAACAAATTGTTTACCAAAATTACAAAATTTTAATAAATATCGTTTGTTGAACTTAGCCTTAAATGGTAGATTTTTTTTCAGTGCATGTTTGCTCTCGCCCCTTTCTAGTGAGCAAATTTGGTGATTTTGTCGGTCCCGACGGCAACGGCCCTATTTTGCTCACCCACATACTAACCCCCGGTGCGGTTTAAAAGTGATCAAACGCGTGAGCATTTTCACTATACTCGCGATTGCTGCGGATGCCCTTAATGTGTTTAACATTGAAATTTGAGTTCTACCAGTATAAACCTTCGACAGCTTGGCAATAGTGACGTCACGAAAAAAATCCAATATGGCTCTCGGCACTACCTTCTTTCAATATTCCTTGCATGGTTATGAGTAAAATAACAAAAAATGACAATTTAAAACACGTCAATTCTTGACACTGAACGAAAATATTATGCAGAAAAAGTCATGAAAATAAGTTTGAGTCTTCTTTTTTATTCTAAATTACAATTTGTATACCCAGTTTATTTACTTTACTCATCAATGGTGTTTCCTCTACGTCAAATAATTTTCTAACTCGTGCAAGAAACACAACTGAAACAATTAAAAAACTTCCACTTGCGTACATTGCGCTTTTTTTTGCTCGCAACTGCTGAACGGCTGTTAGATACAAGAACGAAACGAAAATAAAATGGCAGTGAAACGTTTCCTATTTGTATTTGCCTATTTTACAGCGCAAGCGGGATGCCAATAAGACTTTGTGGTATTAAGAGAGAGAGAGACAGCTGCGCTCAAAGCTGCCAGAAAAAGACACTTGAAATTTGACGTCTGTTTTGACAGCGACAATGATTTACAGATATCGGTGTTTTTTTACCGAAAATTTACTGCAAAGCGATTTGTTTACATAAAAATAAACGAACTCCGGTAAATTAAGAACTGATTTACCGAACTCGGTAAAAACAATACGTCAAATTGTTCAATTACCGAAATTTTTCGAATTACAGACCAGGTTCTGTAAAATAAATTACCGAACTCGGTAATTTTCGTTTACTGTGTGACAAAAATAGCATGTAATTTACGAATCTAATAAACTATTTTTTATTTTACAACTGGAAAGAGTTATGAAGAGCTTGAACATTATCATAGAATGCTCGATTGGCTCCGCGCAAATGACAGTTCGATTGGCTCCCGTCATTCTCTTTGCCAAACTATATGAAATTATAGTGTCTATAGTAGTGTTCGTGAAATTATGCTGGTTGTTTCACCGACACTTTTCAGTTTTGGGACAATTAACCTAAAAAACGACCATTTGCGTCGACTGGCTGCCCGTTTTTTGTACCGAGAGTTTTTGAGGTTGATTGTACCGTCTCATCTGTACACGCTCAGCAAGTGTGCGTAAGAAATGTCAAAAACAACTCTATATACAATTTAAAAAAAACAGGATAAATCAGAATTTAAAAATCAGCACGGTTTCTCGATAATCAGGACACCTGGCACGTGGCACCTCTGATATAGACATAAACAAAATTATCTTAAATTTACGGCGCGTTCATAAATTGATTTTTTTGGGTGATGCATCAGTCGATTGATTTGTTTGGTAGATGTCAAATCACATTCCATATGCTTTTGCATACGTTTGTTTGGAATTTACGAATGCCAGCATCGATAAAAAAAATCACTTCGATAGAAAAAATCAATTTACGAACACGCCGTTAATAAAAAATGTTGTATATTGTTGTTGTTGGGTTTTAATTTTTTTTTAAGCTTGAGTGTCAAACTCATATCGCCTGCAATGTTGTATCTTGATAATCGACAATTAATCCAATTAATAACGGCGTGTTCGTAAATTGATTTTATCTATCGAAGTGATTTTTTCTATCAATGTTGGCGTTCGTAAATTAAACAAACTGTATATGCAAAAGATTGGAAGGTGATTTGACATCTACCAAACAAATCGATGCATCACCCAAACAAACCAGTTTACGAACACGCCGTAAATGCACATTAAATGAAGAATTTTTCTTGACTTTCTTAAATAAAATTTAATAGTGTTTATTTTTAAAACACGATTATTTGATTAGATGTTCCGAAATTCCAAACGTGTTTTTCAACTGCAAGCAGTTTCGTTCTTTTGAAATGTTATGCAAGATTTTTCAGTCTTGCATATGCGCATCATAAAGTCGCTTTCCTATCCCCCGACCTTAACGAGCGTCACAAAAATGACAAATGCATGCGCGAACATCACTCGATCAACTGACGACTTTTTCTTTTTCCTCGCAAATCGTCGTCGTCAGTCGAGTTTCATTGTTCCTCGAAAATGGTGCATCGGATCGCGTTCGTCGTTGCCGTCTCTTTAGGAATTTACAAATCTTGCTCTTTTCTTTCGAACCGTCTTCTCGAGGCCGCCATCCCGGAACTCCGTGGTTAACCCGTGATCGGACCGTGATTTCACCATTGGCCGTTTTCAGTTGGGGTCTATTGTATATCGAAACAAAAGTGTAAACGAAAGGGGGGACCTAGATTTGTCCTGAAATTTTGTGATTTCTTTGGGGGAGGAAGTCAATTTTTGTGTCGTAAGCTGTGCTGTGAGTGTGTTTGGAGAGTGAAATATCTGCGTTCTAGTGTTCAAAGTTGGTGTGTTGGATCAAGTCGATCATTTTTTCATCTTTGCTCTCAGTACGACGACTGGTTTTATTATCTTTGGGAGCAGGAAGCAGCCGGGCAACAGTTTCTTCTACGTCCTACACTGGACTAAGCCAGGGGCGTAAGCTGCAATCTTATGCGTTGAATTTCCTTGTTCGTCTACCCTGAGGTTGCCATATGAATAGGTAAGTGACTGTACAATTAATTGTTGAATAATAAGTCTAAAAATGGTTTAACATAATATTCTAAAATAAACCTTTCTATCCTAGAGGTTAAATTTTAAAATTGATTGAAGAATAAAAAAATTTCTTGATGAAATCATCATCAAAGTTTATATTGGAAAATTTGAATTTCTCAACATTTTTGTGAAATTCAAATGTGTGTGAAATTCAAATTTTATTTAAATATTGTGTTGTGTCTTTCAATTTTTGTTGCGCTCATGCTATATGAGGGCTGATGTTCGACGCATTTGGGAAAATTTACCAAAGTAATAAATGAACTATAATTAAGTCCCTGGAGTATTCATTTGACATTCCTTACTAAAACCAATATTATATTGGTATATATTATATAAGTCTCTCTTGTTTCTTTACCGATTTTTATAAAATTTGTTGGTTTGGAAATCTCGTAATGTAACTCAAATATGTTTCTCAGACCACTTCAGTTTTTCGTTATTCAAAATCGAAAGAAAAATATAAAGGTATGTCTAAGACCCATTGTTACCGCGACTATGGCCGACCCTAAGTAGGTGGGGGCTTATTGACGTAAGCGACTGTCACCGTTGAGGGCAACGACTGACGTTCAGGAAAAACTGCAGATCATCATTAGAACGTTAGGCAGAGTGGAGAAAACTTGCGTGGTCATCGTGGTCGAACCTTTTATTAACACTTGTAGTTTTATAGTTTACCATATACTGATTAGTTCGTAAGTAACTTTACCTTTGATAATATGAACTAAAATTTAATGAATTATTACGAATTAAACAGAGAAAACCACAAAGTGAGAAAAATATATAAACGCTTTGGATTGTTAAAAATACGGATAGATTACCAAATGTAAGTAATGACATTTTTATATAAACAAAGAATTGCAAATAAAAGTTTACGTTTAGCTTTTAGCTATATTCCTACAAGATCGAGGATTTGCTTATCGATTGATATCCGTCGCAATCCAACAATCTAAAAGATTTGTATACAAGCAATCCCGCATTCACGATGGGAAGTTGTAGTAAGGCCTCTTGCAACCTTCCGGACGACACCCGGATGGTCCAGTGCGATAAGTGTGACAGTTGGTGGCACTACGGCTGTGTCGGTGTAGGCGAAAGTATTTGCAACAAGGATTGGCTTTGCCCAACTGCACCCAACCTCAAAATCCGCCACTAATCGCTGACGACGACGATGATGACGACATCTCCACTTGCCTTTCTATATTGACGACCAGCTCAGCCCGACGTCTGGCTCAACTCGAACTCCAAAAGCTTGAGGAAATGAAAGCTCTGCAAGATCAACAGCTAGCACTCGAGCGTGATCAACAGGAGCGACGTTTGGAGCTAGAGAAATTGCAAAAAAAAGGAGAAATGGATAAAAGAAAATTGGCACTCGAACGAGACTATCTCGAACAACGGTTCCGGATGTTGAGACAGGCAGCAAATGCGGAAGAAGAAAGAATGATTAACAAATCCCGACGCAGCAGCAACAGTAAGCTCGTCCAATGGAAGGTAGACCAACTTCTGGGAACTGTATCAAATTCCACCATGATTCAGGCTCCTCCAGAGACCGGTATTGCTACTAATGCAGATAGCAGCTACGACAGCTTTTACGGGGTCCTCAAGGCAATCTACTCTCGACTGACCGTCCGATTTCTGATATTCAACAGCTAAACTCAATGCCTACCGCCGCCCAGACGAATATCGATTACACGTTATTGAACTCGCCTAGTGTGCCGCAGGACAACCTGACTAGCTCACTTGCCAGTATGTGTATAGTTTCTCAACCCAGTACTCATCATTCAGCTAACACTATAGTTCGCGATTCTTTTACAACGCCTCTTGTTTGTACAGGAGCTGTGCCGAAAACTATCCCAGTTACTACGTCGGTACTTCCAAGTTTTAATATCTCGCCTACACCAGTCGGTACCAGACACTCTGCTTACGACGTTTCGGCCAATATTTCTGCGAACTCGATTCCCTATTACAATCTGATACCATCCATCTCTAACAGAGAAGAACAACCGACTGCAACCAACGGTTCGGTTTAAGTGCGCCAGCGTCTCGGGTTGGTTTTGCTCAAAGTTTTATGTTACCGACATCGGTAGTTTCTACTACATATACCGGCAATGGGTGCTACAATAGGGAAAAACAGACATCCACGGGCCTTCCAGATTATTCGAATATAATCCCGAGCATCGCGCCAGCTTCATATTCACTACCAGCAAACGTCGCTAAACCTCCGGCACGCCCAAACATCCCCGTACCAACTGCCACGCCGAATGAAATTAGAAATCCAGCCTTGGAATACGCGCAGCACTACGCCTATCCTTCGCCCCCAGTACAGATAGTGGCAAGGGAACTACCCGTTTTTTCTGGCGACCCCGAGGATTGGCCTCTCTTCTACAGCGCGTTCAAGAACACCTCCCAAGCTTATGGACTTTCGGACGCTGACAACACGATACGCCTCCAACGATGCCTTCGAGGAAATGCATTGGAAGCAGTTCGGAGTAAGCTGCTTATTCCCGCCGCGTTACCGATGGTGATAGAAACACTCAGACAGCTGTATGGTCGTCCTGAAATTTTGGTTCACTCTTTGATACGAAAAGTAAGAGACGCTCCTGCACCCAGATCAGACAAATTGGAATCTCTGATATCGTTTGGCTTGATCGTACAAAACCTCAAGGACCATCTCGAGGCGGCACAACAACAGGCACATTTAAACAATCCTACGCTTCTATTCGAGCTAGTGGAGAAACTTCCGGATAATTATAAAATGGACTGGGCATTATATAAGCAACAGTATGAAGTAGTAGATTTACGCCACTTTGCTCAGTATATGTCAGTCCTGACCAAGGCAGCTAGCGATGTCACTATACCTGCAGGAATTCGTTCATCATACGGATCAAAAGCGATTAAGAACAAGGAGAGGCATTTTGTCTACGCTCATGACATCAGCGAGGAAAATGAAGGAGTTAATTCGGATCAAAAACTGCACATGTTGCACACGCAACCAGAAGAAAAAGGCTGTAAAATATGTTCGAGGATGGGGCATAAGGTTCGAGATTGTGAGGAGTTCCGGAAATTGGATGTTAACGAACGTTGGGAACTCGTGAACAACCTCTTTTTGTGTCGCAACTGCCTCTTCCAACACGGCCGCCGACCTTGCAAGTTGAAAAAGGTGTGTGGCGTACAGGGTTGCCAGTTTAAGCATCACTCGCTTCTTCATGTTTCCGGGGAACAGGCACCCCCTTCGAGCACATCTGCTACGGCAAACTATCATCGACTGGAAGGACGTCCTTCGCTTTACCGCATACTCCCCATAACTCTACATAGCCCAGCGAGGTCAATAAAGGCGTATGCATTCCTGGACGACGGGTCGTCAATAACGTTGATAGAGAATAGCATCGCTGATGCATTAGAGCTGGATGGAGCTGCAGGTCGCCTGTGTCTTTCATGGACCGCTGACATTACGCGAGACGAGCCGAATTCAAAATGGGTATCCCTGGAAGTATCCGGAGAATCTAACTCCCGACGTTTTCCTCTGACAAACATTCGCACCGTACAGAAGCTGTCGCTTCCGGTACAAACTTTGAAATTCAAACAATTATCTTCTCGTTTTCCACATTTGGCTGGACTTCCGGTGAGTGACTATGATGATGCTATTCTACAGATATTAATTGGGAACGACAATGCTCATCTAGCGGTAGCGCTCAGAAGAAGCGAAGGAAAATTCGGCGAACCAATTGCGACCAGATGCCGTCTGGGATGGGTGATTCATGGACCTGTTACGTATCATCCTCAGTCGGTAAATAACTTCAGTCTGCACATTTGTAATTGTTCCTCTCAACTTGAAGATCTCCATAAAATCGTCAAACAGTCATTTACATTTGACAGCATTGGAATCTCAAATCACTGTGATCTTGAATCGGCGGAAAATCAACGAGCACGTGACATATTGGAAGCGACGACTAAGAAAGTAGGGGCAAGATTCGAAACTGGTCTTTTATGGAAGTATGACAACTTCGAACTTCCCGACAGCTATAACATGGCTCTTAAAAGAAACCGGTGTTTGGAACGAAGGATGAAGGCTGATCCGATTATTGGAGAAAGTGTTGCAAGACAAATAATGGAATACCAGCAAAAGGGCTATTTGATCAAGGCGAAACCTGCGGAGCTTAAAGCAGCGGACCCACGTCGAGTTTGGTATTTGCCGTTGGGTTTCGTGGTCAACCCAAAAAAGCCCGGTAAGGTGAGGATATTCTGCGATGCTGCTGCGAAGGTCAACGGAATAAGTTTGAATACGATGTTGCTCAAGGGACCGGATCTTCTAGTACTTCTTCCCAAGATACTGAGTGGGTTTCGCGAACGTAAAATTGCCGTGTGTGCCGATATACGCGAGATGTTCCATCGTGTATTTATTCGAGACCAAGACGTACAGGCGCAGAGAATTTTGTGGCGAAGTGACCCGGACAAAGAGCCAGAGACTTATTTCTTGAAGGCAGCTACTTTTGGAGCTGCAAGTTCACCATGTTCCGTCCAATATGTTAAGAATCTAAACGCTCGACAACATGCTGAAGAATATCCAGATGCGGCAATATCTATAATTGAGCGACACTACATGGATGACTATCTGGAGAGCTTCGACAGTCCAGAAAAGGCCATTGAGAGAGCACTTGAGGTAAAACTCGTACACGCAAAGGCCGGCTTCGAGATCCACTCTTGGTCGTCGAACTCCACCGAAGTTCTGGAAGCAGTTGGTGAAAAGGACCCTTCGGCAGTTAAAAAAATCGATGCAGGTGATTCAACTCAGACCGAAAGAATATTGGGTATGCTGTGGTTACGGAAGGAAGACGCATTTACATACTCATCGAATCTGGGACATGTCCCGGAATGGCCGACCAAGCGAGAAGTCCTTCGTGTGGTCATGTCTCTTTACGACCCGTTGGGCCTACTCTCCCATTTCACCATACACGGACGAGTCCTGATCCAGGATGTTTGGCGCAGCAAAAAGGCGTGGGACGAGAAGGTTCCTGAGGAACTTCAAATCCGGTGGCTACAATGGGTCTCTCTATTCAATCAACTCAACCTGATAAGGATTCCTCGACAGTACTTTCCATCGCGGAATACTGCCGAGATTGGTTTGCTTCAGCTTCACGTCTTCGTAGATGCAAGCGAATCTGCCTACGCTTGCGCCGCATACTTGCGATCCGAATTTCACGATAAGGTGTCGTGTGTATTAGTAACCGCTAAATCCCGAGTCGCACCGCTCAAAACAGTGTCGATACCCAGATTAGAGCTCCAGGCTGCAGTGGTTGGAAGCAGATTGATGGAGTATGTGGAGCAGACATGCTCATTAAACATCTCGCGAAGGATCGCATGGACAGATTCTCAAACTGTATTAGCGTGGATCAACTCAGATGTAAGGAAATATAATCAATACGTATCTTGCCGAGTGGGAGAAATTCTCGAAAAAACGAATGCCAGTGACTGGAGATGGGTGTCATCTAAGCATAACGTAGCAGATGAGGCCACCAAGTGGGGATCAGGGCCAGACTTGTCGTCGGGTAGTAGGTGGTGGTCGGGTCCTAGTTTTCTCTACGACGTCGAAGAAAAATGGCCAACACAACATCCGAAACATACGGACCCTAACACAGAACTGAAGATACGTAAACCAGAAATCATCACCGTTCATCACGTAACCCATGGCAATCTTCTGGACATCAAATGGGAACGTTTTTCCCAATGGAATAGACTTGTTCACGCTCTAGGATATGTTCATCGTTATTTCAACATTGTTCTCTGCAAAGCCAAAAAACTAACAAATCCAAACATTATCTTTGGCAGAGACGAATACCTGGCGGCCGAAAGACTGATATTTCGCACTGTACAAAAGGAAACGTATCCAGAAGAAATAGAGGTTCTAGTGCAAAGTTCTCCTAAAGATGATCGGACATTGAAACGTAATAGCCCTCTGGCCAAACTCTCGCCTTTTCTCGACGAGCATGGAATAATGCGGATGGAGACGAGAATCAGCGCCGCTGCGTTCCTATCGTACGAAACTAGAAACCCTATAATACTTCCGCGAGATCATCGATCAACCAAGTTACTTGTACTATGGTACCACGCAAAGTCTTTACATCAAAACACCGATACTGTTATCAATGAAGTGAGACAAAGATTTCACGTTCCAAGACTAAGATCTTTGCTACGCCAAGTCCAAAAGGAATGTATGCACTGTAACGTCTACAAAATTAAGCCTGTTGTTCCACGAATGAGCCCACTTCCCACCGCTAGACTAGGAGCTTTCTTCCGTCCGTTTTCGTTTGTAGGCCTCGATTATTTTGGACCTTTGACTGTGAAAATTGGCCGCAGCACCGTAAAACGATGGGTAGCATTATACACATGCTTGACTATTCGAGCAATACACCTCGAGGTTGTGCATTCTCTGACAACGATTTCGTGCAAAATGGCCATGAGGCGGTTTGTCGCTAGAAGAGGATCCCGATAGAAGTGTACACCGACAACGGTACCAATTTTTGGGGAGCGAGAAACGACCTGATAGAGGAGTGTAAACAGATAAACACAGAGTTGGCATACATTTTTACGAACTCGTCCACCAAATGGTACTTCAATCCTCCATCCGCGCCTCACATGGGAGGAGTTTGGGAACGAATGGTGAGGTCAGTTAAAACAGCCTTTTTCGCGATGTCCACCTCAAGAACACCAAATGAAGAAACCTTCAGCACTGTCCTTATCGAAGCTGAGTCCATAGTCAATTCTCGTCCGCTCACTTTCATATCGCTGGATTCGGAGTCACAGGAGGCACTGACGCCAAATCATTTTATCCTACTCAACTCAAGTGGGACTGTTCAACCAAAGATGTCAACCTTAAACCCTAAGGAAGCTACCAGAGATGACTATAACCATAACCGACATCTTATCGATATCTTTTGGCACCGCTGGATACGAGAATATCTGCCTACAATCGCAAGGCGAACGAAATGGTTCGAAGAGACGAAGCCACTGGAGGAACAGGATTTAGTCGTGGTGATTGACGAAACGATTCGCAATGGATGGGGTACGAGGACGTGTACTTAAGGTCATCAAGGGTTCCGATGGACGCATACGTCGAGCTGTTATACAAACCTCTACCGGAACGATTACGAGACCAACGGCCAAAATAGCGCTTCTTAACTTAACCAACAGTAAGGCTCCTGATAATCACTTGCCTTACGGAGGGGAGGATGTTACCGCGACTATGGCCGACCCTAAGTAGGTGGGGGCTTATTGACGTGAGCGACTGTCACCGTGAGGGCAACGACTGACATTCAGGAAAAACTGCAGATCATCATTAGAACGTTAGGCAGAGTGGAGAAAACTTGCGTGGTCATCGTGGTCGAACCTTTTATTAACACTTGTAGTTTTATAGTTTACCATATACTGATTAGTTCGTAAGTAACTTTACCTTTGATAATATGAACTAAAATTTAATGAATTATTACGAATTAAACAGAGAAAACCCACAAAGTGAGAAAAATATATAAACGCTTGGATTGTTAAAAATACGGATAGATTACCAAATGTAAGTAATGACATTTTTATATAAACAAAGAATTGCAAATAAAAGTTTACGTTTAGCTTTTAGCTATATTCCTACAAGATCGAGGATTTGCTTATCGATTGATATCCGTCGCAATCCAACACCCATAATTAATGATCTCTCAAATCGACCGATAACCAAACCTTTCTGTTAGAAAGGCAAAAATCCGAAAATAAACATGCTTCGGAAAAAAAGACAGTAGATCAGCATGCAAAAAAAATTCAATTAGAGTCCAAGAAAGCTGAAGTTAGAAGCTATACGTTGCACATGAGGATATATTTTTTTGAAGTTTTTTTAAGATCATGACCACAAAAAATATAAAAGAGCGGCGTTGAAACCGTACTTTTCAATTAATGAATCGTCGAAATTGTTATAGTCACACCAGATAAATTTCGAGGGGATTGAAAAATTAAAGTAATTTGGCACATCCTCGCATCTTGAAATTGTCAAAATACGAAACACAGAATTTTTGACAAATTTTCAAAAGGAGCTGTTTTTTATAGTCTTGGTCAATTTTCAATTTCTCAATTTTTTTTGCACTAAAAGGCGAATCTTGGCGTAGGACTATCTGACCCAAATCTGGACCGTAAGGTAATCAACTTCATCAACCGGAATCGATCGATGTCCATTAGACTGACCCAAATTTGTATGGGAAATTCAAAACCTGTGAAATGTAATGCGCCGCAGGCTAAAATTTAACCTAGGCCTAGCACAAGATTCCATGCCAAATTTGGGCCAGATCGGATCACGGGAAAGTGTCGCTCAACGAGCCTATAGTTTTTATGGGATTTTGAGACATTTTGTTCGGGATAACATGAAAATCCAGTTTTTCATGAATAACTTTGGTCCCCTTAGGCCGATTTCTTTTGAAAACGGGGTTTCTTAAAGCCTAAACTATGACAAATATTTCATCCGACGAATGCATTTCAATAAGAGCTAAGATAAAAAAGGAATAAGGCTTCAAAAATGGGAGAACTTTTTAAAGGATGGTATTCATCACTGTTAATGAGGCGTCGATATGTTCGACCGCCTCGACTCATTAACAGTGATGAATACCATCCTTAAAAAAGTTATCCCATTTTTGAAGCCTAATAACTTTTTATAGTAGCTCTTATTAAATGCATTTTTCCGGATGAAATATTTGTCAATTTGCCGTTTTGAAAGAAATCGGTCGACGGGAACCAAAGTTATTGATGAAAAACTAGTTGTTCATGTTACAAACTTCAGGCTCGTTGAGTGACCCCTTCCCGTGATCCGATCTGGCCCAAATTTGGCATGGGATCTTGTACTAGGCCTAGGATCAATTTTAGCCTGCAGCGCATAACTTTTTCAATAGTCGGGTCATTTGGGGCACTCTTATGTCCATATGAGATTTGGCGGATAAAGCTGGGGCATCGATCGGAATGGTACAGCGAATCAGAAGCTGAAAAACCTGAAGACATACAAGAAGCAGCATGTCTCCAATGGTCATTAGTACTTCATATATCTTACAGTCAAAATGCGCCGGTAAAGTGAGAAAGCAGAAAAAATTAAGAATCAAATAATATGGTTGTATGTTTACTTTTTGATGTAAAAAGTCATTTCAAATTCATTGGTGTGGGAAATCAATTCAAACGTGCACGTGCTATGAATCAATGAAAAAAAGGTTTTAAAATCAATTAATTTGTACCCCTATTCATGTAAAACAATTT